>NC_056746.1:971264588-971442088 GCF_019279795.1 Protopterus annectens
ATCTGTAGAGTTTAATCATGCATATGTGAGATAAAATATATATAGTCGGTTGCTGCATTGTAGTAATGAACAGATGTACATAATCTGTAGTATTGCGGGTTTGTAGCTTTCATGTACTGAAATGCTGCTCCCACCCTGTTCCATTGCCACAGGTGTGGCTACTGGCACATCTCTTACACAACTATGTAGATCCCTCTGGTATAACACTGGGGCAGCAGCCTGTAGCTGGTGAGTATGGTGTTGTTTGTTCAGGTTTGCTAATACACCAGCCATGTTATGGCCATGGTATTTGCCATGCACAGATTTAACACACCTACCCATAATGCATGCTGTACATGTTCACTTATTGTTGCTGTTAACTGCACTGCATCACAGTGGTCATCATGGTGGCATATCTGAAGGGTATGTAAGAGTCCTGCAATATAACTAACAACCTGTCATTCCAAGATGTCTGCACAGAGATGAACATAATGGTGGGACAAATGGCTTACAGTAGGAACATGTCTGAAACATCACCCTGATACAGTGTTACAACAGTGTATATACCACTATTACAATGGCAACTGTTACAGATCTACACAACGGCATATCACAATACTACATTACACAACCCTTACAACCTGTAATGCAGTCCTAACATGAGCAATGAATGTGTAATATGGAATCCTATGTTAGGACAGCAAATTGGGTTTCCTCTGGGTACTCCGGTTTGCTCCCACATTACAAAGACATGTGCCTGGAGCATTTCTCCCCGGGCCTCCGCTGAAAATTGGCTTTGTTCCAAGTTGGACTTTTCCAGTTAACAAATGTTAAATAAATAAAAATAAATAAATAAAATATGGGAAATACATACCTTAACAAACACTGGAAGCATATGTGTGCACACACTCCAAATAACATATTGTGGAAGCAGCTTCTGAGGTACTGACAGCATTCACTCTTCATGAGTATGCACCTTCCAGCAAGTACAGGTCCTCAATGTCACACCAATAAATGGTCTGCTGTCCATCACATTTGCCCACTCACCTGCAACAGAGGCAACCGTGACTTGCACACATTTTACAAGCCATGGAATGGATCCCATACCCAACAGGTAGCACACAGGAGTGGAACAAGTAGCCTTACCTCACCATTAAATATACCATGGCAAACAGTGAAGACAGTTATGTATGTGACGAGGATGTATGGGACAGCATTAATGTAGAAAATAAACAGATGGCCATCCAAGATTGATCACAACAAATGTTGCAAACTGGTCATGAAGGCTGCCTAGTAACATGCCGCAGCACTGAGGGAGTTGCAGGAATGTCTAGCAAGTACTGGCTGTGTAGTACCTGTGTCGACAATCACCTGGACTCTGCAGTGTGTGTGTGTGTGTGTGTGTGTGTGTGTGTGTGTGTGTGTGTGTGTGTGTTTGTACAGTTAAGCAATGCCGTACAGGTCTTATAGTGTGTTTCTTGTTTTCCCCTCACAGGTGGCGAGGTGGGTCAGAGTCCCTCCTGCAGGCAAACTGATGTTAGCGTCCATGCAGACTGATGATGATAGGTGTGTTGAGGCACAGACAGGGTTGTCAGGGGCTGAAGCTGTGCCATCATTTGACATCCCACTGTTATCCACCCCATCTCCACACACAGTCACATTGCCTGTACATACCCTATCACCAGTGGCCATAGATGAGGGACAGTTGGTGAGTGGTGGCATGGGACAGGACAGTGTAGTGTCTATGGCAGATGTGTCTGGACACAGCAGCCATAGCCGGATGCCTGGCGAGGTACCACACAGGCAGATATACAAGGGTGCTCACAGGAGGACTGCTGGTCATCATGCCCCTGGCAGAAGTGCCACAGCTGGTGTCACCAGATGCATGTTTCAGGCCATCATGGAGGTGCAGGCACATATGGAACAGTATACCAGACAGGGTCTGAGGCTGCAGAGGGCTACTCATTCTGCTGTTATTGACAACATCCATGATATTGCAGGTGCCCACTGTTATTTTGCAGAGGTCCTGGATAGATGATTGGGTTAGATGGTGGGAATCCTCAACTGTGGAATGTCTTTCCTTAAGCATATGGTGGGAGTAGTGCGACGGCCACATGGGCGTAGGCCAGCAACACCAACAGGTGGAGGTTGAGGTGGACGTGCAAGAAGTTAGAGTTGCTCCCGTAGTGGCAGTACCAGCCCAAGCACTGCAGGGGGGTGCTGTCCACACCACAACATAGCAGGCCATGTGCATGTGGCCCTGGCTGGTCCCAAGAGGGACCTGGATCCAGCGGACATATGACATCATCAGGGAAGCGTACCATATCATGGCTTGTACCTGGTAGTGCCTGTGGAACCCCTGGTAGGCACAGTTCTTGTATTCATGGCTGGAGATGGTGAACTGCACACCCTGCCAGGTACAGTCTGCAGCTGTCCAACAAACCCCTGTATAGGGCAGCCACATGGCAGAACTGTCTGCATGCATACACACTCACATCACCAACACAGCTAGGGAAACCCCATACCTACACACACTACATCTGCACAGCCCAATTAATAATGAAACCCCCTAACACACACACATATGATGTCAAACAAATGGCTCAGACTAGGTCTCTGACAAATCCACAACACACCCTGTGCATATGATGATACCTGTGCCACATCCCTGTCATCCATAACATCGATGCAGTGACAGGCTAATATGGTTCTGATGCTCAGGGTGACTGTACTATGGTGTACCAATGTAATGCTGTGTAACATGTTTTCAGCACTAAAGTTTAATGCTTACATGTCAGGATGTGCAGCTGTCCAGCCGTAATGCAGTATAGCTGTTATTAACACTGAGTGATTGTGGTCTCCATAATGTATTCCATTTGTGTTGTAGGTGTCTTTGTGTCAGCAGGATGTTGATCTGTTGCTGTTTCCTACAAGGGTATGGCACTGTGATGAAACCTTGACTGTGCCATATCCTGGGTAGAGCTGAACACAAGTCACAGGTCTGTATAACAGTTACTGCATGGGCCACATGTTTGATAGGTCTGAGGGGTGTATACAGGTGAGTGCATGGTGGCTGATGTCAGCAGCCCCTCTGCAGTGGACAATGGTAAGTGTACTGTGTGGTACATACCACATGTATGTGTATAACACACACACACACACACACACACACACACACACACACACACACACACACACACACACACACACACACACACACAGAGGCTTTGGTGTTGATGCAGTACACAGAGAATACTGTACACATGGATGTATGTACTTTTGCAAGGAGCCCATTTTAGCCTATATAATTCCACCAAGACAGAATAGGCACAACATCACATTGGGAAGTAATCAGTCTGTTAGTTTAATGTCATAGACGATGGTACTGACAGGCTATATGTCCCCTTCCCCAATATAGTGCAATCTTCAACTTGGTAAACATAAGTGCGCTGGTGTGGGTGGCACAGCCCTACCCTTTAGAGGGTGTGAGGTGGTGTAGAACCAGATAGTGTGATCGACAACTACTTAACCTGTTAACATAAACTGTGCAGTATTACAGCCAACTAAGCGGGGGGGGGGGTCCACTCAACAATAACCGCAATGATGGTGGCTGTGTCCACAAGATCCACACCCAGGTATATATACCAACCCCAGTATTGCTGTACAGATATACAGTGGGGAAGAGGGCATTTACACATCTACTACTAGTTTTCATGGAATGAATTTCCACAAGATGATACCCATGCAATGTTAGCATTTGCCAGTCAGTTCTCAGACAGATGACCTCCTGGGACATGTATTTTCTGCAGACTGAAGTAGATACCTTCACATACACACACACACTCTTACTTGGCAACACTGGGACTAGAACCCCTACCTAGGTACTTTTTGCTACTAATGTGTGTGGCCTTAATTGCACACACCACACAGCTTTTAGGATGAGGTGTGTTCCAGGTTACATGTTAAGTGAAGAACATCATCAGGCCTTGTGCAGTATGGTAATGGGGGATGTACTGGTTGTTTATGAACAATACATGGTGTGACATTCTGCGGTGATGGTGCTGTGGTAGCGTTGTCACCTCATAGCAAGACGTTGTCCCATTTGATTCTAAGCTAGAGCGTCTTCTGTGTGGAGGCATACGTGAATAGGGCGTGCCTTCATTGAAGGTTGTGCATCAGGGCTGGTAACTCAGTACATAAAAATCCACTACCAATCATTAGCAGACTGGAGTTCCGCTGTGGCAACCCCTAACCAGGAAAAGCTGAAAGACACAAACACAAACAAACATAGTGTGACATACTGTCATATACACATTGATAAGCACATAACAGTCATACACACATCTGTGAGACCTGGGTTTATCATTGCTAACTACCTTGTCACTGTGTCCATTCTGTTACAGATAAGTTGCACACAGCACATGCATCATTGGGCTAGGTAGTGTAATCATTTACCTGTATGGTTGATGGCGACAGTGTTCCCCATACAGTGGACCTTGGGGCATGTACTGGGGGTATCATGGTGTAAAGACTGTATACCCAGCACCCACACCCAACATTGGATATTGTACTCACTGAAACACATGATAATACTCTGATCTACCCACCATCACACATTGACCAGGACTACAATACAACCCCTTGTCTATCTCAAGAGTGCTACTACAGGGATATGCATCTATTGCACATGCCACAGGGATAGTAGGGTGATGCTTTGTCATGGCTCTCCTACAGTCAGCAACATCACTATCCCTTATACTGTGTGGCAAGGTGCATTGTATTAGGAGAATGTGTCATCAGAATGCTGCATCTTACAAATATATACACTTGCACACATACACACACTTGCCAGGACTCAGAGGGTAACCCGTGCCTACCTACCCATTTGTACAACATTGTTGTGCTGGTACTGCGAGCTCCAGGTAACCCATAGGGTGAAGAGTGTAACAAGGTACATGTACTGTCAATTACAGCAGCAGCCATATCTAACTATGGCAATGAGGGGTTCAGTGAGTGTGAAGGGCCTCAGGGTATTATCAACTACAGGTTTACAGACACACAGATACTGTTATTCTCAGTAATGCACACTGACACATGTGTCAGTACTGGGATCCATAGGTGCAGGTGTTCATAGGTGTGTACCAGGATATTGTTTGTTGAGAGATGGGAAGAGTAGGGGATGTGGGTACAGTGGTATCATGCCACCTGATATTTGCCAGTAGGCCATCTATCAACTGATTTCATGGGAGTGATCCTCAGGGTGAGAGTTCAATGCAACATCCAATCATCTGGTTGCCTTTTGTACAGGGCCAGTGAGGTGCTCCAATTGACATGTATGCAACATGTATTACCTAACATGGTCAGTGTCTGTCTTGGAGACCTCTACCCAAGAATGTTCTGTTGACTGTAGTAGTGTAGTTGATGTATCCATGGCATGTGGTGCATACAGGGTGGAGATTCCTAGCTGTGTCATTCATAACACAGCTGGGCAGACATGTCAGTTTTACTCAAGCATAGATTGCCTGTAAGCAGCCAAGATGGATACCTGACATCTGCACATCTGTACAGAGGACAGACAGACATCAGCTATCCAACTGGGTATGCATTAGGATGAATGTGTTGACAGACAGACATCTGACACTGATAGGTATGCCATTACTACATGACAGCAGCCCTCAGTGACATGTCCTATACACACCGTAGTCTACAGTTAATATCCACATGTCAGATCAATATCCAGTAGGAAATACTTAATGACACACAGCTCACACACCAAGAACACAACAGTGAGGACTCAGAGTCCACCTTTGCATGCAGGGGTGTTTGGTTCTAGTACTACAATTTGCAATCTACTCTTACTTGGGAAAGCACTGTAGTAACGTAATGATAGACTACATGCCAGTGTGACTGCATATTACCTGGGATATTATCCATGTACGTAACACATTCAAATGGGAAAGAGTGTTGTACAAACCATATATACTCAGGTGTCCCAGACAGTAGATTCACACCCCTTGCTACTGTAATCACAGTACATAGATGTATGTTATGTACATTGAATTAAATACACTTATTAAATATGTCATTACCCTGCTGTTTTATCAGACTGGAATGTGATCACTGGTTACCGGGGCTGAGCCATACTTAGCAGGTTTCAGCATTGCTGCAATATAAATGCTAAGCAGATTTGAGCACTGGTAAGAGAAGCTGAAACGGTGTAAACGCCTATACATTTAAGCATACGTTAGCAGTGCTTACCATTACACAAACCCACACAAACCTGCTTAAAGCTGATCAAAACTCCCTTAACCACTCTGTATCCAACAGCCCTTGCTCTGCCCAGCAACAAAATAAACAGCCCTTGCAGAACTTGAACCCAGGACCCTGTACACTATAGTCACAGCAGTTAACCACTAAGCCATCACAGCTATGCAGCTGGTTGTTGTTTTTTCCAATATATCTGTCAGTACACATACTGAATAGCATTGAACAACTGCTTTGACTTCTACAATTGTGTAGTACTTGTTAGTGATAATACTTTTTGTATCAAGTATGTTGTTATATCTAAATATACACATACCAGATAAATAGGGCATGATACATCTGGGAAGGTATATGCAACAGTCATGTTTACACATAAGGATATGGATATATATATATATATATATATATATATATATATATATATATATATATATATATATATATATATATATATATATATATATATGTAGATATATGTCTACATGTACATACATATATATATTTATATATATGTATTTATATACATGTGTATATTGCGATATATATCTATGATCATATATAGATCTATCTGTATGGATATATATCTATATATATATATATATATATATATTCACTATATAATTTTGAAATACTGAAATCCCGAATTTCAGTATTTCGAAATTAATTAGCCAAACACACAAAACACCGAAACCCTAAAACCATGAAATTCAAAATCCTGATGGTACACTACAGATACAGCACGCACAAACACATACACACAACGTCACCCCAACTCAAACATAATATCCTACACTACAGATAACCAGGGGGCAAGCCCCTCTGCACCCTCATGTGGGGGGCTGCACCCCCACACCCACTTACTTATATATACTAACTCCGAGATTGCACAGACACACACAGGTAACCCACTCCCACACACTGTATACACTCTTGCACACAAATATCACAGGAATAGTGCAGGAATGCTTGTGCATGTCCCGGGAGCTCATTCCTGGATCGCACGTCAGCCATATTGCCTGCAACAGCTCTTGAACTATTCCTGCATGCTGTGCAGAGCTTGCTGAATCCTGGGGATGGTATTCGATCTTTAGAAAGTTTTGTGATCTGGCAGCTTTCTGATGTAATTTTGTAATTAAAAATACATTATTACTATCAAATGTTGAGATCAAGTGGCTTGTAGTACCTGGAATAGTAGACAAGTGAGTTTTTTTGTACTTTATTTAATGTGAACTTTGATAATAGGAACAGGGCATTTTTAAAGGTAAGTGATACTTCTTCTGATATGCATCCTTGTCTTCCAACCAGAAGTATATTTATGTGTGTATTAATATTTTATTAGTATGTGTGTTTGAATGCTGAAATTAGTAATATCACCGAACCAGTGGCATCCTGGGCAGATTTAGTTCAGTCAATGAGGCAGTATCCAGTTTGTTTTCACAAATACATCCTTAATTTCATCATAATTTCTAGTGGTAAAATTTACGAAAGATGACTTTTTTATGACCGAATATGATTTTACTGTTAGTTTAAATACGGTTGTTTGATGCTCTGTGTTCATTACAGACAACATAACTATTGGCGGGAGCAGAATGATTCTAGTTTTGTTAGAATGAGATGTAAAATATTTATGTCCCTGGTTGTGCTTTATAGTTTGTATTACAAACTTATCTGATAAACATAGTTGATCAGTATGAGCATATTTAATTGATTTTGAGTAGATGACCCAGTCAATTTATGTATAGTTAAAATCAATTATAAATATCACATTTTCATTTATTTTTACATTGAGTTTAGTCAGGAAATCCTCATGTCCTGTAGGTGTGGTAAGTTACATTTATTATTATAGTCCTTTCTAGACCTAAGTTTTCTTCTTGCCTTGTGGCATTCCTGTGATTTTTTATTTCAAATATGCTATTACATTCACTGTTGCATGCCCCATCAGATATGCAACAAAGAAAGGATATATAGCCTGGAACTTGTGATATATAGTTTAGATCTTTAAAACATGTTTATGAAATGGTACAGCTGTCAAATGCCTCTAAAAAGACACAAGCTTCTAAATGACTAATTTTATTGTTGAGACTTTTGTTTTACTTGAAAATGTATAAAATTAAAATAGTTACGCAATCAGTCAAACCAGATAGTGTCTGGAACTTTAGCAATTTCTAAAAGTTGTTATTATCCTAGGATACAGTTAATCTGTATTACAAGGATCACATCTGCAGTTTAATTTTTTATAAGCTGTTTTTATAACTTTCTGCTAAATGGTGGTTATTTTTAAAAGGATTGTTGTGGTTACAGTGAATACATTTTAAAGTGTCTCTCGTGGTATATAAAGTAGTGTGCATGTTTAAACTGGCACTGAATTTTGCAAACCTCCCACCAGCTTTATACTCTACTGATATAATAATACAATAATACAACAAATAAAACTTAACAAAACAGTAAGGACATTGCAGTCATTACACTCAGTGACCTTTCATGGCATAGTCCTATAGCCACTACTGTCCACAAAGGGTATGGAATTGCCCATCTGACCCTCTAAGGGACTGAGACTCATGCCAGGGAGGTAAGTGTCACCTTGTGTGCATCTCTTATCAGACCAATTAAAGAATACAGCACCCTGTTCTGTAACCTACATGCATGACATGTGATATAACTGAAGAAGAAGAAGATTCCTCACTATGAGAATTAGAGGAGATACTGAGCACTGAAGGACTGATTACTAGTTGAAATACTTTGCTTAGAATCCCCCTGGTGATATGAACACAAGAGGATACATTGCCTTACTAAAATATCAGATGTACAATGAAATGTGACAGCTTCATATGTCAAAGACTGTTGTACCAATGATATTAACTCTTCTTCTTCTCTAGCAAGCTCAGACTTTCAAGAAGAAAACGGATGGCTACATGAACATGAGTACGTTGCAACATGGGGTCCATGGCATGGAATTTTTGGATGGCCAACAGGTTTTGAGAATGTTCAGCAAACCTGTGAGTTTATGGAAATAAACAAATTGTAAGACTATGATTGATTATTCAGCAGCACTCTCATAACTAGCTTTTTTTTATTTTCATGATTTTGCCAGAAAGTTTAGACATAGTGTTACAAAACGTATTGTAAATTTTAAAGCTGAGAAAAATGAAATCCTGTTTAAAGTGACATTTTAACACATTAATGTGAGAAAACTGACAAAATGGCACTTTGCAGCAAGGTTATAGTATGGCAGTAGCCCAGCATAGGGTAGGGTTCCAGATATGATATGTTGAAAATCAGAGGTCCAAATGTTAAGAAGTATTGAAGTTATGGGTATTGGGTGTCATGTAGCAGACCAAAATGTAGTGCACAATGCATGTAAGTGTATGATGGGCCTTCCACTGTCTTGTAGTTTAGCATTTTAGTGGCTGTCTGGCTACCATGGTGAAGAAGGCAGCTGCAGGTGTGGTAGATATGAGGTGTGATGTGGTCTGCGATGTGAAGTAGACAATGGGATAAGCTGTTAAAGGAGTATTTATTTTACACTTTAGGTGCTTTTATGGCATACAACTGGTGACAGCATCACTTGCTTGCTATAAACAGACACTGCTTTATATGTTCTGGGAGTTTGGAGATCTATGTGGATGGTTTGAGATGGATTTGCAGGATAAGAGAATGATGAGGACTGCATATGATCAGACAGGCTTCCCTAAATGGTTTGAACTTGGTTATTTTGAATTCACAGCTGCATTTTTATATGGTCAGAGACACTTTGGCAGTCTATGAATTTGGCATTATTGTTTTATAGTTATGTTAACTCTGGGAAGTTTGGAATGGCATTTTCTGTGTGCTGCAGTGTATGTTTTTATTCATACCAAGAGTCTGAAGTTTACTTCCACTATTCTCAGCTGTAAAGTCCCCTAATGGTGACCGAGTTCAAAAGCTGTAGTTTCTATCTGTTTGCTGTGTATGCATTAGGAGGATTCACTTGCATTTTATTAACATTGCAGATGCTTGTTTATATAGTACAACTGTGTTTACTGTTCCTGGAAATGCTATTTGTAGGCAAGTGTTTTACAGTCACGTAAGAAAGCTAAACAAGTTTTTTAATCTGTTTTGCTTTTTTCACAGTGACAGAAGTCAGAGTTGGTTAGTGACATACACTCTACAATAACATGCACACTGGAAGTGATGCAACTATATTCCTCTTTGCTGTTAGCATTTTAGACATTCAGTTTTTTATTGGCTAGTTTGTAGCCTGACTGCCTATTAATCGCTGTGTGTGTGTGTGTGTGTGTGTGTGTGTGTGTGTGTGTGTGTGTGTGTGTGTGTGTGTGTGTGTGTGTGTCTGTGTATATACTGCAAAGTCCAATGTGCACTGGAGACACTGAGTTGTAAATAAGCATGGATATGCTATACACATCCAGAAAAAATAACTGAACTTAATGGCTTCTAGGTTTCAATTGAACAAAAACAAAAAACAATGCTGCCCTTTGGCTTACATTTTCATAAAAACACTTTGTTTAGTTAGTTTTTCACAGTTTACACAACCTCTCCAATAAATGGAATGTCTCCAAAATTGTTTTGGCTTTATGCCTCACCAAGGCTTTGATTCCAGCTCTGTATTATGGCAACACCAGTAGATGTACTCCATGTACAGTTTTCATCTGTCCACCTTTGCAATGGACAGTCCCTCTTTGGGCAACTGTTCTGTGACTGATAAAATTAAAAAATGGCAAATGCCCTGAGATTTTAGGACAAAAATATTTCATAAAATTTCTTTAATAGCATAAAACAGTTATTTTTTTATCTGAAACACATAAATGTTGTATGAAATAGCATAAGCATCTCAAATGCTACAAGAATAAACTTTTATTTTGGCAAAAAAGTGAAGCAGTGTCCTTTGCATTGGCCGTGGGTATGTTTTGTACTGCAAAATCTCATGTTTCTATAAAAAATGTCCACCTTTGGAAATTTGAGAAGGTGGCAACCCTAACTTCATGAAGAAGTCCCTACTGAGCTGTTGAATTCCACGTCTCAAGGGTTGTAATCCTTTGGATAAGGAACTAACATCCTGAGAAGCTTGGGACTGGGTACCTCCTTTTATAACTTGTATCTGTTATTAACCAGTGTTTTCATATTATGTCTATTTTGATATGATTATTTAGGGTGTATATGTTTTTGCATTATTTTTGAAGATTGCAAAATAATTGTTCTTAAAATGTTTTGTAATACTTTGGAACTTTTATTCCCGGGCCTCCACTGAAAATGTGCTCTTACCCAGCCAGACTTCCTTGGTAATCAAATGTCAATAAATAAATGCATAAATACATAAATACATCCATACATGAATAAATAAATAAAGAAATATGATGGTGATTGTTTTTTTAAGAGTTCATTGGTTGTTAAGCGTTCATTACTAATATAGAGTATTGCCCAGCTACCTGTTTATGAGAATATTCCCATCCATCACCCTACAGCACACACTTAAATGCGCATTACACATTTTCTAAATACAACCTCGATTTTAAAGACATACTGTATATTTTTCCAAAGTTAACTTGTTACAACTGCCCTCCACTAAGTACTACGCCATGGGTTATTGACTCACAATGATGGGCCCTTGACAACCCATCATCATTTGTGTTGGTTGGACTAAGTCAGTGGTTCACTGTAGATTGAAGGAGTAGGAGGGATAATGACCACTGACCTAACTTTGAAGGACCGTCCTTCTGTCTATTTAACTATTGCAATGCAGCATGATCGTTACCAAGCTACAGTGCCTATGTAACAAATAGGACTTCAAGGCATAAAAGGACCACTTTAGAGCTAGACAATCTCTTTCAGTGGCTGTCTCCTTTCCGCATTGCTCAGCATCCTGCTGATAAAGCACACTGCTCCTTAACCTGAATGTCTGGGAAAGCACTGCCCCCAAACCTACCTCTTTAGTAAAATTGCAAGTCACTAACACAGATTAAGAACATTTGATTATTTTATTACATTAAAAGCTCTGTGTTGACAGAAGTTTTCTCTGTTATGAGTTTTGTCAAAGGACAGGTAATAGACACAGAGTTGGGCACAAACCTTCTGTGGTACAAAGCTTGTCCAATAAAAGCTTTCACCTGCATTTTAATAGAAGGTACAGGCTAGTTTGTTATGGCCTCTGTTTTTTCTACTTGTGGTGTTACCACCCCTTTTCCTATTATGTGTCATAAGTTGTTGGCTTCCATCACACCCAATTTATTCTTTTTAACATTTATAGTCAAGCCTGCCTGTCTCCTGAATTTTAACACAGCCTGCAGTTTTGGTGGGTGAGACTTTCATTCCACTGAATGAATGACCACTTCATCCAAGTATGCAATAACATATATTGAGTGATGATTCTGTATTTTATCTATCGGCCTTTGAAAGGTTGCAGGGACTCTAGGCAGGACAGATGTTAACACTGTGTGTGAAACAGACCTTCAAGGGTAACAGAGGCTGTTCCTTTTGTTCTTGCAGGGTGGGGGAGGGGGATAAATGCTATCTGCCAGTATCCCTTTGTCAAGTCTAGTGTTATCAAAGTACCTAGCCTTTCTAAGGTTCTCCATTGGGTACAGGATTGCTGCCAGACTTTAAAATGCAATTACGTTTCTTAAAGTCATTAAAGAATTTAATATTTCCATCTGGTTTTGGAGCTAGCAGTCTTCTATCACTTCTAGCATAAACATATTTGAACTTATTTTATCACTAACTGTTTTTATGACTCTGGAATTTTGAGATTTTTGTACTTTGCAATGTCTTTAGTTTAACCTTCATTCCATTTGTCGTCTCTATGTTATGTTCTATCAGTTTAGTTTTCCCAGGCATTTCTGAAAATGCTCCTTTATTCTTACCAGGAAGCGTTTATACTTTTTTAAAAGATTCCTCTAACTGCACATCAGGTATAGGTTCTCTAGTCTCTCCTGTAAGAACTTCATTTTGGTAGCTTACTGTACAATTCCTACTTCTTTCTCTGGCTTCAATATAGTGACAGATTTTTTTTTTCTTTCTCTTTCTGGGTTGTTTAACCTTGAAATTCTTTGGCTTTATTCTTTCAAACACATCAAATAACGCTTTCTACTGAAAAAAAAATGCTTCCTGTGGAGGGCACTAGTCTAGCACTAATACCTGAATTCTTGGGCTAAATCGGTATTTCTAACGTTTTTGCTATAAACTCATCATTACATCTCATGACCTCTGTGCATGTGCTCATTTTTCTCTAGCATAACACGTTGTATGTCCTGTAAACTAATATGGTATTCTATCAAATGTTTAAACTCTGCTTTCTCTTCTTCCCAATTTTTTTTAGCAATGTCAGGCAGTCCTGTTGAATGCCTGGAATACAAAAATTCAAATGGGACAAACCCAGGTGAAGTTTGTGGCACCTGTTTTATAGCAAATACTAAGCAGGGCAACCGCTGGTCCAATTTCTTCCTACTTGTGTCAATGGTATTCCTTTAGCAAGAACTTTAGTGTTTTATTAAATCTCTCTGCTAATCTATCAGTCTGTGGATGGTAGATCTGTGTCTTCAGCTGTCTGAGTATAAAGCACTGACCAGTAATATCTCTTTAGTGAAACCCACTCTAAAGAATAATTAAACAAGTTCCTTGGCAATAGCTTTAGGATTAGCTTGCATAATTATACTGCTTCTGGCAAACTGATTGCTTAGTCAATTATTACTGATATGTAATAATACCCCTTTCTAGATTTTCCTAGTTTCCCACCAATGGCCATAGCAATTCATTCAGATTGTGCCTCTGTGATAGGTAATGGGTAAACAGACTCATAGATCTAAGCAGGATGCAGTTTCTGGCGTTCTGCTCAAGATGCACAGACATTTTCTATTTTATTAATCGTGCCCAGCCCCAGGTTATCTGCCAACACTTAATTATAGGCTTGTTTCATTACTGGTACCCTATAAAGTTTAGCATCAGCAGGTGATGCAGAATTCCTTCAGTTTCTATACTTATTCTATATAAAATATCATCTTCTAACTCCAAACAGGGGTAAGAAGTAATGGGTGCATCAGGTTCATATTACTTAGTTGAACTGTTGCAAGTTTGAACGCCATATGGTCGAAACGATATGTTCGAACTTGTAAAAGTTTGAATATGTAAAAACAAAAAAAAAAAAAAAAAACAAAAAAAATATAACTAACTGTTGTAAACAGGGGGGCAAGCGACGATCTGAAGAAGAACTATTCGAAAGCGCTTATCGTTGGACAAGACTTAATTTTTATTATTTTTGTTCTTATTTTGTTTTATTTCATTCTTTTCATTAAATTCTGGATTTTAACAGAACTTTTATTACTGGATTGCACAGACAGTTTATTTGCTTTTCAGCACAGTGTTAGCCTGGGTGAACCAGCTGTCTTTTGGTTTGTGAACATCAGAGATTACAGCCACAGGATGTAACAGTTTACAAAGAAATATTTGAATTTTTACATGTACTAGGGAACATTCTTTTCTATCACCATGAATGCAAATTATTTTTATTTTGATTATTATCAGTATTGTGCTTTTGACAAGTGTTATCATGCTTTCAGAATCTATTCTAGAAATACAATACATTTCACTAGTTTGGTTGTAACACAATAACATATTGTTGACTTATTTATTCTAACTGTAATCTTACCACACTCCATCGATGCAACTTCATTTAAAGCATAGATTTCACTTTGTATATTTCTATTAATAGCATTCTCTTCAGCATAGCTAGCAAATAACTTAGCAATGGGCTCTTTTACCCACATCTGAAATGAACTGACACATTACTTAATGTTTTTTTTTTTTGTTTCACAGAAGATGGCACATTTCTCACTGCAGTTTTAAATACAGAAGCAGAGAATTCAGTCTTAAAGATTGTGTCATTAATAATAAGTTTTCTTCTAACATTACTAGTTTACCGGAATTCTTGGCATCATTTTTGCAATACCCTCTTCATTATATTACTAAACAAAACTCTTTTGAACCTTTATAAAGCTAAAATGTATAGCACCTATTTGCTGTTGATTTCAGGTTCTAGCCAAAGTATTAAAATATGTTTTAAATCATGCATTTGCACTTGTACTTGTTTGTCAGTGTTAAATGTCTATAGGCACTGGATGGCAGTGAAGAGTTACCAAATAGCTGGGTAACTACAGCAGAGCTAGTAAGGGAAATGGCTAGAAAGGTGCTTGGTATGACATCTGGACAGAGGAAGGACGACAAGGAGACATGGTGGTGGAATGAGGAAGTACAGGAGAGAATCAGGAGAGTATACAGACAAAGAGGTTGGCAAAGAAGAGTGGGATTGTCAGAGAGATGAAGAAAGTAGACAGGAGTATAAGGAGATGAGGTGCATGGCAAAGAGAGAGGTGACGAAGGCTAAGGATAAGGCATATGAAGAGTTGTATGAAAAGTTGGACACTAAGGAGGGAGAAAATGACCTGTACCAATTGGCTAGACAGAGGGACCAAGCAAGGAAAGATGTGCAGCAGGTAAAGGTGATAAAGGATAATGAGGGAAACATACTCACAAGTGAGGACAGTGTGTTGAGGAGATGGAACAAATACTTTGAGGGGTTGATGAATGAAGAGTATGAGAGGGAGAGAAGGTTGGATGATGTGTGGATAGTGAATCATGAAGTACAATGGAGTAGCAAGGAGGAAGTAAGGACAGCTATGAAGAGAATGAAGAATGGAAAGGCTGTTGGCCCAGATGACATACCTGTGGAAGCATGGAGGTGTTTAGGTGAAATGGCAGGGGAGTTTTTAACCAGATTGTTTAATGAAATCTTGGAAAGTGAGAGGATGCCTGAGGAATGGAGAAAAAGTGTTTTGGTACCGATTTTTAAGAATAAGGGTGATGTGCAGAGCTGTAGTAACTACAGAGGGATTAAATTGATCAGTCACAGCATGAAGTTATGGGAAAGAGTAGTGAAAGCTAGGTTAAGAAGGGACGTGATGATTAATGGTCAGCAGTATGGTTTCATGCCAGGAAAGAGCACTACAGATGCAATGTTTACTCTGAGAGTGTTGATGGAGAAGTACAGAGAATGTCAGAAGGAGTTGCATTGTGTTTTTGTAGACTTAGAAAAAGCATATGACAGGGTGCCTAGAGAGGTGTTGTGGTATTGTATGAGGAAGTCAGGAGTGTCAGAGAAGTATGTAAGAGTGGTACAGGATATGTACGAGGGTAGTGTGACAGCGGTGAGGTCTGCGGTGGGAGTGACAAATGCGTTTAAGGTGGAGGGGGGGGTTACATCAAGGATCAGCTCTGAGCCCTTTCTTATTTGCAATGGTGATGGACAGGTTGATAGACGAGATCAGACAGGAGTCCTCATGGACTATGATGTTTGCAGATGACATTGTGATCTGTAGTGAGAGTAGGGAACAGGTGGAAGAGACCCTGGAGAGATGGAGATATGCTCTAGAGAGAAGAGGAATGAAGGTCAGCAGGACTAAGACATGTGTGTGAATGAGAGGGAGGATAGAGGAATGGTGAGGATGCAAGGAGTAGAGGTGGCAAAGGTGGATGAGTTTAAATACTTGGGGTCAATAGTTCAGAGTAACGGTGAGTGTGGAAGAGAGGTGAAGAAGAGAGTACAGGCAGTATGGATTGGGTGGAGATGAGTGTCAGGAGTGATTTTTGACAGACGAGTACCAGTAAGAGTGAAAGGGAAGGTCTACAAGAGAGTAGTGAGACCAGCTATGTTATATGGGTTAGAGACAGTGGCATTGACAAAAAGGCAGGAGTCTGAGCTGGATGTGGCAGAGTTAAAGATGTTAAGATTTGCACTGGGTGTGATGAGGGTGGACAGGATTAGAAATAAGTATATTAGAGGGTCAGCCCAGGTTGGAAGGTTTGGAGACAAAGCCAGAGAGGCAAGATTACATTGGTTTGGACATGTGCTGAGGAGGGATGCTGAGTATATTGGGAAAAAGATGCTAAGGATGAAGCTACCAGGCAATAGGAAAAGAGGAAGGCCTAAGATAAGGTTTATGGATGTGGTGAGAGAGGACATGTAGGTGATTGGTGTGACAGAGCAAGATGCAGAGGTCAGGAAGAAATGGAAACAGATGATCTGCTGTGGCGACCCCTAACGGGAACAGTCAAAAGAAAATGATGACACACACACACACACACACACACACACACACACACACACACACACACACACACACACACACACACACACACACACACACACACACATATATATATATATTACATTATCTTTTAGCTCCAAAAAGGGTATTAGGTAATGGGAACATCTTGTCCACTATCTTCTCTTACAATTTTGTTATACTCTCTCTCTTGCTCAAGGTAGATGTTATACTTCAGAGGTAATCCCAGCCCTGACCATTTTTTTAGTCTGCTATAGACCATATAATGAGTTCCCGTCATGTCTGTATACATTTTCAGTGCATCTCTTGTCAGGTGGGATAACAGAATTTTTGCTTAATCAGTTTGCTTTTGGTTATCTAAGGTGGTGTAATGTTCAAAAACAACCAGGTATGAGTCCAGGTCATTCTCTTGGTTAACTTCTTTATAGCAGACACAGTCTTGGGTTTGGCAGCTACATTAGTTAGCACAATTGTCTTGTGCTGTCATTGCACTAGCATCTGGTCAAACCTCACCCGTGATTCCACAAGTCTTTTAAGCAAGTCTTCAGTGGTTGAAGTCACCAAGGGTTATACATCAGTGTGTTACCAGTACGTCTATAATGTGAAGGCATTTTCCCCCTTTTTCCACTTTTAGACTGCTCTCCACAGCTCAAGTCCCCTTTATCCTCTCCATCTTTCTACAACAATTCTGTTCTTTCCATTCTTTGCATTCCTCTTCTTTTTTTTTCTTCATTCCAAACCTTCTCAGTCATCTGTTACTTGTATTACTACACCTATTAGTGGTTACAAATCTGTTTTCTGATATCCATGAAAGCAACTGTAAAAAGTCAGATCATGTAAGTATTTTATGACTGCTCTTTTCTTGTGAAATGCACACAATCATTTTAGTCCCGTAAAATGTATAACCCTTGTACACCATCTTACATATGTGAGTTAACCCTACCCCTACAATAACCCCTGCTCTAGATATTACCTAATTATAAACCCTTTCCTTAGTACAACTAAACAAAACAAACTTACACACACAAACATTCATACACAGCAGGAAATCTCTCTCTTTTCCTAGCCTTACTCTAACCGTAATCCACAAGCACTTGTGTATTCACTCTCACCCCTAATGCCAAACCTTTTGGTATAGCCAAACGTTTTGTCATTAACATACACTCCCACTTACTGTAACAATGAAGACATATCTTCAGGAAAATTTTGCTTCTTTTATTGAATCCTGCACTTGGCAATGAAAGCTTTCAAAATCTTCTGACACTATAAACACCTGTTGATGAGCAATGTATTTGACAAATTGTGCTGCAGACAACATATATACACAACTTTCATAGACAGAATTACTTTTGTGATTCTTTTGTAAATATATATTTTATATCTATAAGCCTTCTAAAGACTATCAGCTCATATTACACAGTCAATGGCTGTATGTACTATTTCATTTTTTGTGAGTCTGTGTGCTGTATCTAGTAAGATGATAAACTATTACACTGTAGAAATTTGCCAATCTGATGGATATGGCTGTCATAAACAGAGACTGAGTTCTGACTATGCTGCAGCCAAGAAGGATTAGGGAGCAGAGCCTGGGCAATGGAGTAGTCAGCTGGGGTGGGAGTAGTGAAAAGGGTGGGGTTTGAAGGGGCATGCCATGAGACATTTCTCCCAGTAACTGATTTCTAGTGAAGAATGGGGGCCTAGTGTGATCTCTCTGCTCAGGATGGCACTGCAAAGTCACCTGAGGGCCTGTATCACTTAAAAAAGCAAAAAAAAAAAAAATGACTGCCCCATGACACACCCACTGCATAACCCTCTTCAGAGAACGTAGCACGAAGAAAGGCATTAGGGTAACTGTGAATATGGGTATGGAGAGGGAGGTAGAATTTTAAGGCACTTAAAAGGGCAGACAAGATAGGTTTAGTTTATCAGTCAGATATAGCACTATGAACTAAAAAGTCCCGTGTTGGCTACCTAGATGACAACTGCACTGCAGCCAGTCCTTACACAACAGGAAACTAATAGGCAGAGTTGTGACAGATAATTGCTCAGCCTGTGGTGCAGTGATACCCACTGAGCAGGCAGGAATGTGTGCAAAGACCTGAAATATCTGGAGCCAGGACAGGTCATTTGATTGAAATCTTTCATTGAAGTACTTAGAGGGCATAACCTCCCTTCTGCCATTAGATCCTGAACAAACAGCACATAATGTCTGTAGGAACTACCACATTATGCCATAAGAAGAGAATAAATTATAAAAAAAAGATATCGTCTAAATTGGGGTTAATATACTTTTATCCCCACTTAGTCACCTCCTAACCATCTATTTATTTATTTATTGACGTGATTACTGGGAAAGTCCAACGGGGTAGAAGCCCCTTTTCTGAGGATGTCCGGGTAGAAAAGCTCCAAATTATTGCAAAATATTTTAGGAACAACAATTTTACAATCTTCAAAAATAAAATATTTCTGTGTAGCCATTGATAGCAGTGAGGGGTAGTTGCACCTCATCACTGATATTCTGTCCTGCCTTATATAAGTGGTACATTTTGAGTTATCTCTGCTTAATATCTGAGCTTTGGCCGGCTAACATCTGTCTGAAATCAACTGGGCATATAAGTGAATTTAAGTACACTTTTATCTGCTCTTTTTCATATAGTACTGTATTTAATTTATTTATTTGTGTTTTTCACTGAATATTAACTCAACTGAAGTTGTGGCTGTCTCTCCACAGAGTACTTGTTAGAATTTCTGTGTAGCCATTGATAGCAGTGGGGGTAGTTTCACCACATCACTGATATTCTGTCCTGCCTTATGTAAGTGGTACATTTTGAGTTATCTCTGCTTAATATCTGAGCTTTGGCCGGCTGACATCTACCTGAAATCAACTGGACGTATAAGTGAATTTAAGTACACTTTTATCTGCTCTTTTTCATATAGTACTGTATTTAATTTATTTATTTGTGCTTTTCACTGAGTTAATATTAACTCAACTGAAGTTGTGGTTGTCTCTCTACAGTTAGTTCCCCTCCCTGTTCTTGTTTTGGTGTTAATGCTGGTGGCTTTGAAATTGCCTGCCCCTCTTGTAGATTTGTATTTGGATACTCCTTCAGGACCCATCTCATTTGCTCACTCAACTGAGTGCAGTGAGATCATATTCTGATTTCAGGCAGTCCTACTGTGTGGAAAGAGAGCGTTTGGGAAGGACAACCCCTGTAGCCTCTTAATCCTGCTCTGTTCCTTCCCTAAAAAATAAATAAATAAATAAAATAATATATATATATATATATATATATATATATATATATATACATATATATATATATATATATATATATATATATATATATATATATAGATTTTTTTTTTTTTCAGCTGTTCTTACTGTAACTGTCTTAGTTGCTCTTCTGCGTGCTATCTGTTCAGTCGCTCTTACTCTGCACTTATTACTGCTTGTTAGTAGCCTTCTAATTTACTGCCTTCTGCAGTTGTTTTTTAGTCATTTGTTAATTTAATTGCATTTATTTGAAATGTATTTGCTGTAGTGTTGCTACACACTCAGGTGTGCTGGCCTGCATTGCAATTTGACTTGTATTTACTGCAGTTTTAGCTGCTTTTCTGTAAAAAAAAAAAAAAAAATTCTAAGCTTGTTTCTTGCCTTTCTTGTAACTAGTCAAGTCCAGATATAGACTTGCTGTATCCAGGACTGTTGGTAAGCTTCTGAGCCCCCCAAGCCTTTCTGTGTTGGAGGGAAGCCTTCTAGCTTATCAGTGGAAGTGGTAAGCATCAGGTAGCCTATCTACCACAAGAGGAGTGGTCCCTGGCCCAGAAATTGTAGCTATTGGCTGTTTGAGCAGTTTCTTTCCATCTCTTTCAACTTTCTGGTTTGAAAGCCGCACTTGTGCCTGTTTCCCGCCTTTCCTACAACTAGCCTAGTCCGGTTACAGAGTTGCTGTATCCAGGATTGTTAGTTAGCTTCTTAGCTCCCCAAGCCTTTCTGTGTTGGAGGGAAGCCTTCTAGCTTAACAGTGGGAGTGGTAAGCACTAGGTAGCCTATCCTCCATGGGAAGAGTGAGTTTTGGCCCAGAAATTGTAGTTTATTTGGCCATTTGGGCAGTTTTCCATCTCTTTCAACTTGCTGGCTTAAAAGCCTGCATTTGTACTTGTTCCCAACCTTTTCTGTAACTAGTCTAGTCCAGGTACAGATTTGCTGTATCCAGGACTCTTTGTAAGCTTCTGAGCCCCCCAAGCCATTCTGTGTTGGAGGGAAGCCTTCTAGCTTATCAGTGGGAGTGGTAAGCATCAGGTAGCCTATCTACCACAAGAGGAGTGGTCCCTGGCCCAGAAATTGTAGCTATTGGCTGTTTGGGCAGTTTTTTCCATCTCTTTTAATGTTCTGGTTTAAAAGCCACACTTGCGTTTGTTTCCCACCTTTCCTGTAACTAGCCTAGTCCAGATACAGAGTTGCTGTATCCAGGACTGTTGGTAAGCTTCTGAGCCCTGCAAGCCTTTTTGTGTTGGAGGAAAGCCTTCTAGCTTATCAGTGGGAGTGGTAAGCACTAGGTAGCCTGTCTACCATGACAGGAGAAGTTCTTGGCCCAGAAATTGTAGTTTGTAGACCATTTAGACAGTTTGTCCGTTTCTTTCAACTTTCTGGTTTAAAAGACCACATCTGCGCTTGTTTCCCATCTTTCCTGTTACTAACCTACTGAGTAGCCTTAAACTGGTACAAGCCTTCTAGCTTAGAAGAGAGACTTTGGAGTGATTAAGAATCAATTTTCTGCACTTTCTTGCTGTACTTAAGTGTTTTCTGCCTAAATGCAGATTTTCCAGCGTTTATTGTGATTTAAAAGCTCGTTTTTTTTTTTCACATATTGTACTTATTGGACTGCCTGCACTTTTAAAAAGTTGTTTTTTGTTTAAATAATTTGTTTAACTGTTGTAGGATACACACTAAAGTGCGATAGCCTTTTCTGATCATTTGTAGCCATTTAAAGCAGTTTTAAGTGTATTTTTTTACTGTTTTTGCCTTATCTTTTCAAAAAAAAACCCAAAAATCCCCCCCAAAATTCCTTGTTTTCCACCTTTCTAAGCTAGTATAGTCCAGTTTTCAGGCTAGTGCTGAATTCAGGGCTGTGATACTAGTTTCTGAGTTGCCCATACCTTACTTGGATAGAAGGAAGTTTCTCTGTTCACTTGTGAGAGAGTGGAGCTTTGAGCAACCTAACTGTCCCTCGAGGAGTGGTTCCAGCCCAGAAGTTAGTAGTTTATTGGCGATTTTGGGCTGATTTCTATCTCTTTCATTTCCCTACTATAAAAACTGCGTTTGCACGGTTTTGTGCACCGGGCAGCGCCGGTTAGCTATGGTTCAATTATTCCCGGCTCCACTATGTCTCCTCTTCAGTTTCTCCCGTGAAACTAGTCTAACTCTCAACCTAAGCACTCAAAAAGCATCCTACAGCCCAGCACTTGCTCAGACCTAATAGCAAGCACTAATATACCCTGACACTGATTGCCCAGCAGGGCAAGGCTCTTCATTCACACCTCACCAACCAAGCAACTAAGCAGCTCATCCTACTATTCAGGCATGACCAAAGGGCAATTTCAGGTGTACTCTCCAGTCCAGCTGGTGAATCTGGGTATCCTAAGGCAATGTTATAACTGCTTCATGTACACAGACCACCCTCTCCTCCTACCACAAAACACTAACATATGTGAGAGATGCAATTATACAACCAAACTGGAAGCTAAGCTGTCTCCACCCAAGACTGGAACAGACAGTCAAGAGGAGAAGGTTAACACTTGCACCACACCTCCAACCCCACACAGACCTACTAAAACAGCACTGGCAAAAAATACAGATAAATACACAAAATCATACTCGGAGGCTCTAAATAAAAACCTGCAAAAGCATCAGAGACCTCCAAAGCAGACACCCAAACAACCTGCACCTCCCGTCACAAACCAGACAACACATAAAACACAAAATCAGTGTGCCGCACAATCACAGCCCTTAAGGCAAAATAACATACCTAACACACTAGTAATAGGTGACTCTATAGTCAGGCACACTGATGTCCCACTCGCTAGGCTGGACAATACTGTTAGCTGCCTGTCAGGTGCCAGGATCCGCCACATAACACAAGCACTCAGGTCACTCCAGAACAAGTACAAATATGACTCTGTCATTGTTCATGTTTGTGTGAATGACCTGAGACGTACCGGCCTGGACTACATGAAAAGAGACACGGAAGAGTGCTCTGATCATGTAGCCCAGGCTGGTATGACCCGTGCCCTGAGTAGCATCCTGCCCTCACCAAGATTGTTACCTCGGTATAAAGAAAAAATGATCAATTTCAACACTTGGCTAAGCTTCTGGTATCATTCAAAGGGGATCCAGTGTCTGTCAGCCTGGGACAACATGCTCGAAAAGCCACATTGCTTTGCAAGAGATGGCTTGCACCTGTCACCCCTAGGCTTTCAAATACTGGCCAAGGCTCTTACTGCCCCCATAGTGCCTTTTTTAGGCAAGGCTCAAAAGTCAAACCCACCTCTGTAAACAGCACAATTAACAAAAAACTGAGGGTTATGCTACTCAATGCTAGGAGTTTAAATCTCAAAATGCACGTGCTCGAAGCACTCCTCAGTATGGAGAACATTGACATCTGTGCAGTAACTGAAACCTGGTTCAAGGATCCAGAGAGCACCCCAGCACTACTGGGCTACAACTCATACCACACATTTCGGCCACAGAACACGGACCAAAACACAAAAGGAGGGGGTGAATCCATATTCATCAAGGATACCTACATCTCCAGGTTAGTGGTGCAGCATGATACCTCTGAGATCATCAATGTGCATCTAACATTGGGCAAATCTGCAATGCAAATTGTGGCCTGCTACAGATCACCCTCCATGACCCAGGACCACCACTCCACCTTTCTGGAGACACTGGAAAACATGAAGGTCCTACCGAACACCCTGATATTGGACGATTTCAATTACCCTACCATTCACTGGGAAAACTACTCGAGTACAAACTCCCAGGCCCAGTGCTTCATGGAATTCATCAACTCAATACCCTGGATCAGCTGGTAAACTCCCCTACCAGAGGTGAAAACATATTGGACCTGGTCATCACCAACTTGGGTGACAGGTGTTCCACACCAGAGGTCAACCCGTCATTGGTTAGATCAGACCATAAACTAATCAATCTGAACGTCCACACCCCACCACCACCCCCAACTAAGGAAACCACAGTAAAAAACTTTTCTAAAGCAAACTTCACCATACTTAAGACAGAGGTGGTAAGTTTTACAGCCCCCACGCTAAAGGATAATGCTGCCCACGATGCAGAAACCTTTACAAATGCACTCCATGAGCACTTACAAGGATGCATGGCTCTTGCCATCCCTAGCAAAACCAAGACTCACTCCTCTAAGAGAAGGAAACCAGTTTAGTGGACCTCTGCCATAAACAGGCTATACAATAGAAGGAGGAAACTAGTTCAGAAAAATAGCAAATCCCAAGAAGGAAAGACATCCCTGATCAGTACTAGTAAGAAACTAAGGTCCCTCATGAAATCATCCAAGGCTAACTTCGAAAGAAAAATAGCCAAGGATTCAAAAGATAACCACAAAGCCTTCTTTAGCTATGTTAAGAATCTAATTGGCAACTCACAGATATGCACTGAACTAGTGCAAAATAGCACAAAATATACTGAACCTACTGATATTGCCAACACCCTGGCAGATAGATTCAGTGCAAACTTCACCCCCCCCTCTCACCTCCAAAAAGGCCCAAAACAATACCGGAAAAATGTAGTGTCCCAAAAATCACAGATGCACAGGTGAAAACAGCCCTTACAAAAGCCAAAAATACAGCATCAATGGGACCAGATGGTGTCCCAGGCTGCATTCTGCATGAACTATGGAACGAGTTAACACCCCACCTAAACACACTGTTCAACCTCAGCCTCTCCAGAGGCTACATGCCCATAGAATGGCGCATGGCAACGGTTATTCCTCTCCACAAAGGATCCTTGTAGGTGCTCATTCTGGCCCCCAGAACTGACCCTGGTAACTATCACCGCATAAGCCTGACTAGCCCGGTCTGCAAGGCTATGGAGTGCATCATCATGGAACTCATTAAAAAATACATTGGGAACCTCCAAACACTTGACCCGAGCCAGTACGGCTTTGTTAAGGGCAGATCATGCCAACTAAACCTGGTTGACTTCTTCGAGACAGTCACCAAGGTGATAGATGAGGTAAAGGTGGTTCACACAGCCTACCTTGACCTTGCCAAGACTTTCAACACCATTCCCCACTCGGGTATTACAGAAAAACTCACCAGCCTGAACATAAACCCCTACAGCACGAGATGGGTTGCCAACTGGCTTACAGACAGAACTCACACTGTAAGAATAGTAAGCTCCAGGTCCGACTCTAAACCAGTCACAAGTGGTGTCCTGCAAGGCTCAGTCCTGGGACCCCTACTGTTTGGCATATACTTCTCAGAAATACAGGCAAACACAGGAGGACTATGGCTAACCAAGTTCGCTGATGATTGCAAACTGGGAGCCATAATTGATTCTCTGGCTGACACAGACATCCCCTAAAAGGGCCTTACTGAGACAGACATCTGGTGTTAAAGTCATGGCCTCAAGCTAAATGCCAAAAAATGCATAGTCATCCCATTTGGGAAAAACAAAACATCCACGAATTACCACATAGGTGGCAGCCCCCTTAATACAGAAGAGGTAATAAGAGATCTGGGGACCCAGGTAGATAGTAATCTCTCCTTTGACAATTATATTGCCAAAGTAGTTAGGAAATCCTTCTATGTGGCCCATCTATTTACTAAAGGGTTCACATCTAGAAATAAAGAGGTTATAGTGCCCCTCTACTCGTCACTCATTAGACCCATCATAGAGTACAATGCCCCATTTGGGATGCACCTCACAAGACAATTCCAACAGCTGTAAAGACCACAAAAGAACCTCACCAAGAGGATTACTGGCCTCAAACATATGTCCTATGCAGCCCGACTGAAAAAATTCCGGCTGTACTCAGTGGCATATTGCTTACTCAGAGGTGATCTCTGCCTGACTTACAAAGCTATGTCCAACTCAGAAATGATGGACATGCTCCACCTAAAGAAATCCAAGTCACTGCGAGCCACGTGCTCTAGTGAGCTAAACCTCACCACAACAATAAAAAGAACATGCTGGAGGGATAGAGTCCTGTCACAGAGACTCCCCATGCTTTGGAACAAAATTCCAAACTACATTAGGCAGAGCCCCTCACTAACACTCTTCAAGAGAAACTTTGATGAGTGGATGGGTAACAGAAAATACACCCCAGGGATCACTTCATTGGCTCTGCTTGACAAAGGATCAGTTAATTAATCAATGGGGCGGCGAAAGCCGACACACTCTGGCTAGGCATATAAATGCCCTCAGTCAGATAGCCTAGTACCTACCTATGGACCTATGAACCTATGAACTAAAACATCTGCAGTTTAAATAATTATAACATTGGTTAACAATTGATACAAGTTATATGACAATCGTTTAATATTTATAGATATTTTAGACAGCTTGTAGAAAAAAATTAAAGGTAAGTTAATCTAATACAAACAGGAATTGCAATATGAAATGAGGGAAAAACACGCTTATTGCATATTTAAAGAGAAAGTCAGGGAAGAGAATTTGATGGAAGTAAGGAAGTAAGTGAAGAAGGGAGAGAAAGGAGGCTATAAGGAATGAAAAGGTACTTGTTCACATTTAAAGATATACCCCCGGATTCACTATCCTTCCATCCAGGACTAGCTTAGACCTGCACAGAAGCAGCTGTTTGGGATGGCAGCGTGCCATGCATATCAATGAAGGTGCGCTGCCTGAGCTCCTAAACGGACACAGAGTGTGTACGAGTGCAGGGGGTGTGTCTGAGAGCAGAGCTCTCAAAATATACACACCCCTGCAATCAAGAATAGCAGTTTAGGAATAAGAATGAGTGAGACCACTCATAGGGTTTCGCATACCCCCAGCAACATCCCCCCATGTTTATAAGAGCAATCGTTAATATATGAAATATAAAGAAGCTTTTTTTTTTTTTTTTTATGAAACAGATAAAATTTAAAAATGAAAAACGCCACTGGACGGAGAACCACAGATAAAATGCAGCTTTATTTGGATTATCCTCACAATGATAAATACAGGATTTCATCCTAAAATTTCAGAACTTCATCAGATAAAACCTCATTCAAAATTCTTCCTTAAATAGCCTAGAACCAATCAGATAGAAAACTTCAAAATTAAAAAATTTAAAAACGAATCAGAACATAGCACGGATAAAATTTAACCATAGGTGCATGGGTTTGCCCATCAGTTATCTACATTTAATGCAGCTTCAATGGCACAAGAGGATAAAAATTAAGATATATGCAAATGAAGCAGTACTGCAACAGTGTAGTGGGCAGAGGTTTTGCCTTATGAGCAGTCATTCCTGGTTCAAGTCCCACTCCAATACATTTCATTTTCCATGTCAAATCACTTTATGACCAATATTTTTGTTGCATAACCTATGAAATAACATATATTTGTGAACTGGAGTGCTGCATTAAATACAGATGTGAGGTGTCATTATCATAATGTTGTAAAATCCACAGATATTCACAAGTGCCCCATACAGGAATCAGGGATACAAATCAAAAGTACAATGTGTAATGAATGATAAATCCATAGAGTTTCCAAATCCACCACCTTCCCAAGAACCATTTTACATTACTGTCTAAATTAGTGCGGTGGTAAGCGGGAGTAAGCACTATTAAGCAACAGTAAGAATATTTAAGCAGTAGTAAGTGGGTTTAAGCCTGTTTGCCTGGGAGTAAGCAATGCGTACACAGGTTAAGCAATATTGAAGCTAACTTTCTGTAAGCATATTTAACCGGAGGTTAGCATTGCTTACCTTTGTGCAAACCCGCACAAACCTGCTTACAACTGCTTAAAAGTGCCTTAATCACTCTGTATGCAACAGCCACTGTTCTGGCCAGAAACAAAATGAACAGCTTGTGCAGGTCTTGAACCCAGGACTCTGTAAACTATAGTCACAGTAGTTAACCACTAAACCATCACAGCAGTGCATAAGACTTGAGGTATCACCAAACAGATCCACACTATAGGAAAATTATACTGAACATGTGAAAGGACTCTATATACAGTTTTATGTTGTATAACCTACTACATAACATAAATATGTGAACTGGAGTACTGCATTAAGCCCAGATGTGAGGTGTCATTGTAATAAAGTGTTGAAATCCCCTAATAAACACAAGGACCCCATACAGTGTACATACACATGAATCCTGGACACCAAACACACATATAACATGTAATGAATAATAAATCAATACCAAACAGCAAACAGTATGCAAATTAAACATTAACTACACTAAGCATTGCACAGCCCAGCTTAGTAGGTGTAAGCAATGTGTAGGCCAGCTAACTCAGTCTGCCCATTGTTATACCCCTTTAAGAAATGCCAACCTTAGGTAAGCAGGTTTGCCCATAGCTTAGCATTTTCAAAACTGTCCAATCACGACAAAGTGCGGGAGTGTGACAATAAAGGTCAAACTGCTGGACTGCATGTGTTTACTCTAGTATCATATGGTAATGTAGAGTTGCAATCCCTTAATAGTACTATTGTACTAAGCACTGTTACTCACACTGTGCTACATAAATAAAATGTGTAGGAATGTCTGTATATGGCTGTTGTAATCCCAAGAGGTTATATAGTACAACTGAGAGAGACTTAGACAGAAAACAGTAAAAAAGCAGACAACATGTTCCTAATAGCACACTCAACGAGATGTGAACTGTAGTATTTTTAGCACACACAGCCATGGTTTGAATTCTGGGAGTGATAGTAGGCTGTATGCAGAATCATACCCCACAACTGTACAGATATGTCCAGAATGTCCAGTAAATTGGCCCAAATCTGCTGCCTGTCACCCTATCCCCCTGGCAAATCAGTGGGATGATCCAGACATTTAGGCAGCAAACAAGAAATACAACTGATTGTCAGACATCTATAAGAACAAACCTGTCACTCTAGCAACTCCCCAACATTTTATGAGAGTAATAAAAATATTCCTCTGCCGATTCTTGTGGGGCATCCAGCAGAGAATTGCAGCAGCAGAAAGGAGAGAGAGAGAGAGAGAGAGAGAGAGAGACTTAAATTGATTAAAGGATCTGTATTCTGCTTGTTTTTGGTTGCCGCACCTGGTCGTAAGTGTTTTACAACTGTGTTAGTTTATTTACTTGCATTTCTACCGTATTTGCACATTACACTTTGCCAGATCATTTGTTTTAAACTGTATTTTACTCTTACAGGTTACACACTCATGTGTGCTAGCCTTTTAGAGCTTTGTAAGTGTATTTCGTTTGTGCTTTTGCTACCTCCCTACTTAAAAAAACAAAAAACAAAAAACTATCTTCTACAAACATCCTATCTGCCTCCTCGCTTCCCGCCTTTCCTTAAAACAGTATAGTCCAGATCCCAGATTTGCTGACTTCTGGACTGTGGTTTTTGTTAGGAGTGGACCAAACATTGCAGGGATAGAGAGTAGTCTTGCAGCCTATCAGTGGCAGTGGTAAGCTCTAAACAACCTATCTATCGCTAGGGGAGTGGTTTCCAGCTCTAGTTTGTTGTGCTAGTGGCTGTTTTGTGCTGCTTCTTTCCCTTTCAACTTCCTTCTTTAAAAACCCATGTTTGCACATCGCACAGCGCAGCTCAGCTAGGGTTAATCTATTCCCGGTGGCAGAAAGTCTGCTCTTCAAAATTTCCCTTAGAACTTGCTGTTTTTTCAGCAGTAGCACTAAAATCTGAACCCCTGTGACTAGCACTTGCTCTAGTACAGCTAGAAAGCACTAAAGAAGCCGTAAACTAATACAAGCACTAAAATTCAATCGTAAGCACTAAAAAACCTAACCTGCAAGCACCTTGCCAAAGTAAGGAAAAAAACAGCTCTTGTACTAAAAAAGCACCAACCAGGCATGTCCAAGGGTGAGCTTCTGGTGATTTCTCCTATCCAGCTAGTGAATCTGGGCATTATGGGTCAATGTAGCAATTGCCTCATGTACACCGACAACCCTATCCTCCTACCACCAAATCCTACAACTTGAGAGAGATGCAATTACATAGCTAAACAGGAAGCAAAGCTCTCTCCAGCCAAGACTGTGCTAGACAGTCAAGAGGAGAAGGTAAACATCTGCACTACACCTCAAGCAACACATAGCCCTACAGAACCCACACCATCAACACTCATACATAGTAACACAAAACCAAAATATGCGGAGGCCCTTAACATTAACCTACCCAAGAAACGAGGACCTTTGAAGCTGATACGCAAACACCAATTACCACCAACATGACACATAGCTCACAACACCAGTGTGCCAACCAAAAACAGCCCCTAAGGCAAAATAATGTACCAAACACTTTAGTCATCGGAGACTCTATAGTCAGGCACACTGATGTCCCACCTACCAGGCTGAACAAGGAGAAAGTTGCAGTCAGCTGCCTGTATGGTGCTATGATCCGCCATATAATGTATGCACTCAAGTCACTCCACAACGAGTACAAATATGACTCTGTCATTGTCCATGTTGGTGTGCATGACCTGAGATGTATCTCCCTGGACTACATGAAAAGAGACATGGAGGAGCTCTCCGATCTTGTAGTCCAGGCAGGTATGACCCTAGCCTTGAGTAGCATCCTGCCATCACCCAGAATGATACAACAATACAAGGACAAAATGATTGACTTCAACAATTGGCTAAGCTTCTGGTGTCATTCTAAGGGGATCCATTATCTGTCTGCCTGGGATGACATGATCGACAGACCTCTATGCTTTGCCAGAGATGGCCTGCACCTGTCACCCTTGGGATTCCGGATACTGGCAAAGGCTCTTGCCACCCCTATAGTACCTTTTTTAGGCAAGGTTCAAAAGGCCAATACACCACTGTAACAGGTACATGCAAGCAAAATCTGAGGGTAATGCTACTCAATGCTAGAAGTCTAAACTTCAAAATGCACTCACTCAAGGCACTTCTAAAAATGGAGAACATCAACATCTGTGCAGTGACTGAGACCTGGTTCAAGGCTCCAGAGAGCACCCCTGCATTACTGGTCTATAATTTATACCACACCTTTTGGCCACCTAACCTGGACTGAAACACTAAAGGTGGAGGTGTGTCCATATTCATCAAAGATACCCACACCTCCATGCTAGTTGCTCAGCATAATGCATCCGAGATTATCCAAGTGCAACTAACTTTGGGCAAGACCACAATCCAAATTGTAACTTGCTACAGATCCTCCACCATGCCCCAGGAGTCCAACTCCACATTTCTTGAAACATTGGAAAATATTAGGTACAACCCAACACCCTAATACTGGGAGATTTCAACTACCCCACCATCAACTGGAAAAACAACTCATGCACTAACTCTTTCGCTTAACGTTTTTTTGAATTCATAAATTCAAACGCCTTGGATCAACTTATCCACACCCCCACCCAGGTCAGCAATATCCTGGACCTGGTCATTACCAATATGGGTGACTGGTGTACCACACTAGAGGTCATCTCCTCGTTGGTCAGATCCGACCACAAGCTAATCAGACTAGACATCCACATCCCGCCCCCACCCCCCATTAGGCAAACCACAGTAAAAAATTTCTCCAAAGCCAACTTCATGCTTCTTAAGACAGAAGTGGCAAACTTCACAACACCCATGCAGCCGGACAATAGAGGTACGACTGCTGAATCCTACACAAAGGCACTTTATAAGAACCTACACGAGTGCATGGATCATGCTATCCCTAACAGAACCAAGACACTATCCTCCAAAAAAAGGAAGCCACTCTGGTGGTCCTCTGCCATAAACAAACTCTACAACAGAAGAAAGAAACTGTTGCAAAAAAGAGTAAGATCCCATGAATGGAAGAACTACCTGGTCAGCCTCAGTAAGAAGCTGAGATCCCTCATAAAATCCTCCAAAGCTAGCTATGAAAACAAAATTGCCACTGATTCTAAAGACAACCACAATGCATTCTATAGCTATGTCAAGAATCTCAATGGCAACACTCAGATCTGCTCTGAGTTACAGCACAATGGCACTAAATATACAGAACCAACTGATATTGCCAAAATCCTGGCAGATAGGTTCAGTGCTAACTTTACCCCCCATCACCCCCCAAAGGGCCCATCTCTATACTGGAAGAATGCAAAGTTCCTGAAATCACGGCTGCACAGGTAAAAACCTCACTCTTCAAAGCCAAGAACACTGCATCTATGGGTCCTGACAACATCCCAGGCTGCGTTCTACATGAACTTCAGAATGAACTGGCACCCTACCTAAGCACCATATTCAATCACTGCCTCACCTCAGGCTTTGTGCCCACTGAATGGCATACGGTGACTGTTATCCCACTCCACAAAGGAGGAGCCACCACGGACCCTGGGAACTACTGCCCCATTAGCCTATCGAGCCTAGTCTGCAAGGCCATGGAATGTATCATCATGGAGCTTATAAACAAAGACGTTGGTAACCTCCACACTCTGGACCACACCCAGTTTGGGTTTGTAAAAGGCAGATCATGTCTCCTAAACCTGACTGACTTTTTTGAAGCAGTAACCAAAGCCGTAGATGAGGGTAAGGTGGTTCACACAGCCTATCTAGATCTCGCCAGGGCTTTTGACACCATCCCCTACTCTGGAATTATAAATAAACTCATGAAATTAGGTATAAATCCCTATGTCACAAGATGGGTTACCAACTGGCTCACTGACAGAGCCCACACTGTGAAAGTAGCAGACTCCAAATCCGACTTCAGACAAGTGACAAGTGGAGTACCTCAGGGTTCAGTCCTGGGTGCTCTCCTGTTTGACATTTACTTTTCTGAAGTACAGGCTAGCACAGATGGCCTTTGACTAATGAAGTTCACAGATGACTGCAAACTGGGAGCCATAGTTGAGTCCCCAAATGATGTATACATCCTACAGAAGGGCCTCACAGAGACAGATGCCTGGTGTCAGCGCCATGGCCTCAAGCTCAATGCCAAAAAGTGCATTGTCATCCCCTTTGGTAAAAACTCTGTACCCATGAGCTACCACATAGGTGGCAGTCTACTTAACACCAAAAGTGTGATAAGAGTCCTTGGGACACAGGTGGACACTAGCCTCTCCTTTGATAAACACATTGCCACAGTAGTCAGGAAATTCTTATACATGGCACACCTCATCACAAAAGGTTTCTCATCCAGGAAAAAAGAGGTAATTGTTCCCCTCTACTCATCACTCATCAGACCCATTATAGAGTACAACGCCCCTTTTGTATGTACCTCACAAGACATCTACAACATCTGGAAAGGCCACAGAAATACCTCACAAAGAGGATTACTGGCCTCAAACAAATGCCCTACGTAGACTGTCTCAAAAAACTCCAGCTTTACTCCATCACATATCACCTACTCAGAGGCGATCTCTGCCTAACATACAAAGCTATGTCAAACCCTGAGCTGTTGGACATGCTCCACCTAAAGAAATCCCAATCCCTCCAAGCTACACGCTCTAGGGACCTAAACCTTCTCACCACAATAAACAGGACATGATGGAGGGATAGATTTTTGTCCCAGAGACTTCCCATACTCTGGAACAGACTACCTATCTATGTCAGGCAAAGCTCCTCATTAGCTCTCTTCAAGAAAAATCTTGATGATTGGATGGGAAATAGGAAATTCACCCCGGGGATCACCTCTGTGCTCTGCTTGACAGGGGCACAGGTAAATAATTTTCTTGGGTGGCAAAAGCCAAGGTACCTTGCTGGCTAGGCTTGTATAGGCTCTAGGGCCAATAGCCCAGTACCCACCTATGAACCTATAAGTATGTCCCATCTCCACCCCCATGTTGTCAAGCTGTGACCAGAGTCTGTGCAGTAACAGAGTGAGACGTATGTGCATAATACTAATGTGGAATCTGGTAATTTGTGTGGCAACATTCAGGTAGTGCTAACAAACATTGCCTCCACAGGTCTGTCAGATATGAACACTGTGCCTAGAAATAAAAGATTGATATCCTGTACTGGTACTGTTTACTCTGGTATTGTATAGCATTGTTAGTGTTGCAGTTGCTCTGAATAATAAGGTATTATTCATCACTATCACCCACACTGTGCTACATAATAAAACTGTCTAAGAAATCCTGTATAAGAGTGTTGTAATTACAATGTCAGATTGTAAAACCACAGGAGAATAATAGACAGAAAGCAGACAAGAGATACACAGCAATATCTATATAGCACACTCAACTGTGATGGACAGTGTTTTATTTTTAGGAGACACTGCCCTGCTTCGAATCCTGGGAGTGGTAGTAAGCTGTATGCAGAATCATACCCCACAAGTGTACAGAATTGTCCAGAATGTCCAGTTAATCGGCCAATATCTGCCGGCTGTTACCCTGTCCCCCTGGCATATCAGTGTGCTAACCTCTGACATGTAGGCAGCATTTCATGTCATATAACTGACTGTCAGGCCTGTACATATTTGGAAAATGTCAACGAAAGCAAACCTGTCATTGTACAATTCACTAAAGGTTTAAGAGGGCAATAGTCAAAATATGTCCCGGTTCACCTGCATGTGGTCAAGACATACCCAGAGTGTGTGCAATAAGAGATGGACAAGTATGTGCATAATATCAACCTGGAATCTGGGAATGTGTGTAGAAACAGTTAACAGTTAACAAACATTACCTCCACAGGTATACCAGGTAAGAGGTGTATACTGCAGGTAAAACTCATTTCATGTATATAGTTGTCTACATCCATACCACTGTCCAAACTAAGGTGATAGGGTAGTGTACTAATACCTGTAAGGTACAGATCACAGCACTGACTAGGAAAGTAATGATTACTACAGGAATATACTAGGTGTTAACTGACATCTTACTACCCCCCCACCATATCTGCAACAATAAACTAAATACACAACTCAATCGGTATCTGCTGCATTAAATCTACTGTTGGGACGTATGTCATATTGTTTGATAAATATTTAAATTTGTTTTTATGCATGTGCCATGTTGAAATACTCCCACATTGGTGGCCTGCTGCCATCAATGTACCTGCATGCTGTTGTAATGGACACTGTGATTCCATATATGCATGTGTTCTCTTTGCTAAGAAACTGTTTCATATCTGGTCTTTTGGGTTAATGGGAATATCTATGCATGCTGTTATACCTTATCCTGGAATATGTTGACTATTACTAACCCACATATGTTGTAAAATTGAAACACCATAGCACATTTGGGAAGGCCAATCCCGGTGGACCCACCTGTCCCACGTCAGCTGGCCGTGGCACTGGGCACCAGCATGTCTGGGGCCCACCCAGGACCTCCTCATCTGTTGGTTTTGCACCCCCTTCGGGTGGAACCGCCTCAGTGGATGGGGCTCTCCCCCCCTCCTGGGTGTGGGTGCGGACAGGACACTGTCACCCGTCGCCAGGTCTGGGGCGTGGTGTGTAGCGAGGTCCGCAGGGAGTTCGGAGATCTGCTATGCCAGCTTGAGAGCTGCGTGTTGCAACTAGAGGGTTGGCCTGGCACTCCTACTCAGCTCCCAGCACAGCCACCTTTGGGGCTGTGAAGGTGCAGTGGTGACTGCCCATGGGTGAGGACCTCAGTCCCACTGTTTCCACTAGGGGGCCCATGGGCTTCCAATTTCCAAACACCCCTGCCCATCAAGGTGTTTACCCCCACATGTGTCATATACTGCCCCTGTATACATCTTGTCTGTCCTGTCTGTTAACCTACCCAACCTACCTCCCCAAATATAATACTATCCCTCCCCAACATCCCACTCTCACCTGAAAAAAAAAAAAAAAAAAAAAAGGCAATCTGTTCCCCTCAAAAAATCTCGCCCCATACATAGCTGTCCATTTCACATATGTGTCCACTGGACACATGTAATCTGGTCTAATTGGCTTCACAACATGCTATTGTTGTCCTCACCCATCTCTCAGGGGTTTGAGTGTCCAAATCTATCTCCAAATTCAGTTGCTGTAGAAGAAATGGGCAGGTATTGACCTTCCCTACACCTGTCCCACACATCACTAACTATTTTCCCTGCTGTCTTTCCCTCTTTGTGCCCCTTTTTCGCCACTTTCCTATCAATCCCTTTTCATTTCTTTTAAAGAAATTAGCGTAGGGGTAAGTGGGAGTAAGAACTTTTAAGTAGCAGTCAGCGGGTTTAAGCTTGTTTGCATGGGATAAGCAATGCCTACAGAGATTAAGCAATTGAGAAGCTAAATCAGTATAAGAAATTGTAACCAGAAGTTAGCAGTGCTTACCTCCATGCAAACCCGCACAAACCCACTTGCTACTGCTTAAACGTGCCTTAATCACTCTGTATCCAACGGCCCTTATTCTGCCCAGCAACAAAATAAATAGCCTCTACAAGGCTCGAACTCAGGACCCTGCACATCATAGCCAAAATTATTTACCAGTAAGCCATGTCAGATATACATAACCATAATGTTTTCACAAACATATCACCCAGCACAGTCATTTAATAGTACAGGAAATGTATTCAAACATGTAGATGTATGTGTGTGTGTGTGTGTGTGTGTGTGTATATATATATATATATATATATATATATATATATATATATATATATATGTGTGTGTGTGTGTGTGTGTATGTGTGTGTGTGTGTGTGTGTGTGTGTGTGTGTGTGTGTATGTATATATATATATATATATATATATATATATATATATATATATATATATATATATATATATATATATATGTATATACAGATATATATCTATAGATATAAAAGAGAACATAACAAATACATATATGACCACAAGTACCGTTAATGGGGGTGAGGGCGTATACAATGCATATAACAAAACTACTCACACTCTGTCTGTAGTTCTGGAACCTTATACAAATATGTAGCTGGCGCCCAAGCTAAATATGTCTTGTAAATATTGATATCACCCCCTCCCCCACAGCCAAACAGATCTGCCCTGCAATACAGTACCAACTGTTGCAAGTCCCATACCCAGGACCCGACACAACATGGGCACAAGAGGTTAACAGTAATCCATCCCACCTGTATGATGTCAGGCTGGTATCAATAACATATCATGCAGTACAGTCTGGCTACCATAGGGAATGTACAATGTGGAAGCAATAAACATTCCAAAGATATATACACACACACACACACACACACACACACACACACACACACACACACACACACACACACACACACACATATGCAGACACACACACACACACACACACACACACATATATATATATATATATATATATATATATATATATATATATATACATGCATATATATGTAACTACACATACACACACAGAGCTATGTATAGGAAGATACATAATTAGAGGGTGCACACCATACTGAACAGCCAGTATTCCTACAGTTGCCACCTTATCAAATGGACAGTGTATGAGTCACCCATGCAAAAGACAATTGTTGCCTGAAACATATACCCACAGAGAGGTCAAAGGATATAACACCACACACAGGTGTGCATACATAAAGTTTTATTTGTGTGCTATTACAGTTGTATATGCCATGTCATACAGCTGTTTAGACTTTGAAATACATACAAACAGATTAATGCAACTCTCAAGCAGATAATTTAATACAGTAATCCGAAAGCATAACATATGTTGCTGTCCAGGCCAAGGCCTTCACGTAGTACAACAGTAAAGAGAGACTGGGCCACAGGATAGCAATCAATCAACAGTAAGTAATGCAGATGTATAGTCCAGCAGCTTCTAACTACACTCTGTATGCAATCCCTAGGGGGAAAAGACTTCAGTTGACACAATGGGATGTATCTGTTACATAACAAGGCATAACTGAAAGCATCACAATCACACTGAGAAACAGAACAGTCTCTATGGCAGTAAACAAAAGGCCAGAATTTTCCCAAGGTGAAATGTATGGTAATGTACATCCATATACCTTAAGGCAGCTTACTCCTGATATCCCTCACATGTTGTAACAGCCTAGGTTATTTATGGTGCATACCCCCCCCCATAGACTGACTTACAGGGGCATATAACACTATTACATACACTAACCTCTGGACTGCAGAAGGGCACACAGTTTTTGTGCAGATGAAGCCCACATATATATGGACTCAACCCCAAGATATGTGTGGGGGCCACAGCAGCACGAGAATGATGGCAGGAATGGCAGCATGACATAATCACAGGCCACTACATAACAACCCCTGACTGCATGTCATATGGACAAAGCCTGGTATGTAGGTGGAGGCCAGAGGCCAGAACACAGGCCCATCATGCAATCCCAAATAAAACCAAGACCCAATCCTCCAAAGGCAGACGACCTGTCTGGTGGACCCCAGCCATAAACAAACTATACAATAGAAGGAGGAAGCTACTACATGATAGAGCAAAATCCCAAAAAGGGAAGGCATCTCTGATCAGTATTAGCAAAAAACTAAGGGCACTCATAAAATCATCTAAGGCCAGCTTCAAGAGAAAAATTGCACAGGACACTAAGGATAATCACAAGGCTTTCTTTAGTTATGTTAGGAACCTGGGTGGGAATTCCCAGATATGCTCAGAATTAGTCCAAAATGACAAAAAATACATCGAACCCACAGACATTGCCAACATCCTAGCTGACAGGTTCAGCACAAACTCCGCCCCCCTCCCCAACAAAAAAATATCTATCCCAGCAGAGTACTGCCCCCCTGACATCTCAGATGCTCAGGTAAAAGCCGCCCTCTCCAAAGCAAAAAACACAGCATCAATGGGACCAGACGGTGTCCCAGGCTGCGTCCTACATGAACTCCAAGAAGAGCTAAACCCAAACATAAAACTACTGTTCAATCTCAGCCTTACTACAGGATATGTACCCAAAGAGTGGCGTACAGCAACAGTGGTCCCTCTCCACAAAGGTGGTGCCTCAACGGACCCTGGAAACTATCGCCCCATAAGCCTGACTAGCTTGGTCTGCAAAGCTATGGAAAGGATCATCATGGACCTCATAAATAAAGATATTGGGGACCTACAGACACTGGATCCTACCCAGTTTGGCTTTGTTAAGGGCAGATCCTGCCTCTTAAACCTGGTTGACTTCTTTGAAACAGTCACCAAGGCCATTGTGAAGGAAGGTGGTCCACACAGCCTATCTGGACCTCGCAAAAGCCTTGATACAATACCCCACTGGGCATTATAGATAAGCTCACCAGCTTAAATATAAACCCTATGTCACTAGATGGGTTGCAAACTGGCTCAAGGACAGAACCCACATGGTTAGAATTGCTGGAGCCATGTCAGACTCCAAACCAGTTACAAGTGGCGTCCCACAAGGCTCAGTCCTGGGACCTCTCTTGTTTGGTATATATTTCGGAGGTACAGGCCAACACGGAAGGACTGTGGCTGACCAAGTTCGCAGATGACTGCAAACTGGGCCATAATCGACTCTCCAGCCGACACAAGCATCCTCCAAAAGGGCCTCGTAGAAACAGACAACTGGTGCCAAAGCCATGGCCTTAAGCTAAGCGTGTATAGTCATCCCGTTTGGCAAAAACAAAGTGCCCACAAATTACCACATAGGTGGTAATCCATTAAGTACAGAAGAAGTAATTAGGGACCTGGGGACCCAAGTTGATAGCAATCTCTCATTTGACAACCACGTGGCCAAAGTGGTTAGAAAAACATTTTATATAGCCCACCTAATCATGAAGGGATTCACATCTAGATTAGGGAGGTCATCGTGCCTCTTTACTCATCCCTCATCAGGCCCATAATTGAGTACAATGCCCTTTGGGATGTACCTTACCAAACACCTGCAGCAACTGGAAAGACCCCAAAAGTACCTCACCAAGAGGATCAAAGGGCTCAAACAGATGCCATATGCTGCCGGTTAAAGAAACTCCAGCTCTACTCAGTGGCATACCGCCTGCTCAGAGATGACCTGTGCCTGGCGTATAAGGCCATGTCCAACCCGGAATTAAGGGACATGCTGCACCTCAAAAATCCAAATCCCATCGAGCTACGCTCGAGAGACTTGAACCTCAGCACTGAAATAAATAGGACATGCTGGAGGGACAGATTCATAACCCAGAGGCTCCCTTCACTCTGGAATAAAATCCCAGTCCAGGTTAGGCAGAGTCCCTCATTGACTCTTTTCAAGAGGAATCTTGATGAGTGGATGGGAGATCGTAGGTTTACCCCGGGTATCACTTCTGTGTCACTGTTAGACAGAGGCACAGTATACTATCCTCGAAAAAGGGCATAGCAAAATTAATTTAAAATGGGTGGCGAAAGCCAAACATACTCTGGCTAGGCTTATAAATGCCCTAGGGCAGATAGCCTAGTATGAACCTATGAACCTATATGTGAAATAGTGTTGTCATACAATGAGCAAGTTGCTGGTGTTACAGGATAGTCTGCAACATACCGTTAGTCAGGAATATGAAGACAGAAGCACAAATGGATGTAGCCATGTACTGATAGCACTCAATACACAAACTGCCAGTGATATATCTGACATAAGACCTGCGTGGTGGACAGACGAAACATAACAGGCACACCTCTGGCCATCATGTGGATAGGCCTACAGTTGAGAGCTATGCAGACAGACTGTATTCCATGTTAAACTAGTATGTACATACAGACCCTGTAACACTGATGCTATACAATGCATATAACAACACTACTCACACTCTCTCTGTAGTTCTGGAACCTTATATAAATATGTAGCTGGCCTGAGTCTGCAAGTTGTCTTGTAAGAGGTATTGCTACCTGCTGTCTGTAACACTGCTGCCCACACACAGGAAGAATGTCCAGCATACAGGAAAGGTAAAGGGAACACGCCAACATGGTGTATGGATTTATAGTAGTGGGTTGCCATGACAGTGGTAATTGGAAGTACTAAGTGGAGGACACTGATTGATGCAGAGGCCATCACCTGATCATGTGCAGCACCTACAAAAGCCATGCTGCAATCTATTTAAAGCAGCTCAATCCATTTTACTGGAGAGAGAAAGAGAGAGTGAAACAAACAAACAAACAAACAAACAAACAAACAAACAAACAAACAAACAAACTAAGAAAGAAAGCAGGCTAAAGGCCAAGGCAAAGGAGAAAAAAAAAACCTTACAAGGAAACTATATAGAACAGACTTCATTCCCACAACAGGTATGTGAATTATATATGCATGTAATTAACTGTAGTACTTGGTCCATAATAATGGGATAGATGATGTGGAATGATTTATATGTGCAATCAGGTGTTGTTGTTGCAATGATGTTCAGCTGAACAACTGCTATGGACAATAGTGTCTGTCCCTGTGGGTAGTGGGCCATAGCTGTCAACTGTGCAGAGCAGCACTATCTGACAAGATGTAAATCATCATAATGTGTGTTGTGTAATGGAAAGCATGTATATTACTGTGGCCAATAGCTGGTGGTGGAAGTAATGCCATAATGATGGACATGTGGGTTCCAGAGCCCACCACTTGCAGGACATTCAAGTTAACATGTAATGTAGCATGCTGAAGTATCATAATAGGCTTACCTGCAATCTGTCCCTATATATACTCCCCTAATGTTAGGCTGTGTCCATATGTGGCACCTGTCTGTGTTGAAGCAAGGCAGAACAGTGCAGCTGTGCAGGAAGGAGCATTAGAGATTGTGGGCCTGATGTCTGAATGTACCCTATATATATATATATATATATATTTTATATATATATATATATATATATAGAGAGAGAGAGGTATGTATGTATATATAGATATGTATATATATATATGTATATATATATATATATATATACATGTATGTCTACAGATATACAGACACCTATATGTGTACATATATATATATATATATATATATATATATATATATATATATATATATATATATATATAAATGTATATAAAACCACATATATACAACACAATATATATCTATATAGACAATGGAGTCTCAAGGACTCACACACATTAACACAGTTGGCAAGGTCAGGATTAGACCTCCTAACTAGCTAGTTTGCCAGAATACAGTAATAAGCAGGTATCACATGCACCACAGGGGTTTTCCAAATGATATATGGGCAAAGTGTATGTGAAGGTGTCTGACATCCGACAGTATGCTTCTGTAGGCCAATGGGAGGTGTAGTGAGTGTGAATGGAGTCATAATCATTATACTCCACACACACAGACACAGGTTGCCAGTACTGACATGCATGGGTGCATTGTTTCACAGGTGTGTATTGGTTGACTGTGCCAGAAGGCTGTACAAGGCTAGATGAAGGGTATACCTCAGTATCAGGCCACATGACAATGGTCTGTGTTGTGGCTCAGGGATGTAGTGTCTGGATTGGCCCACACAGGTGGTTATTGCATTCACAATCCAGTCATCTGGGTTACTATTGTGGGTGGTCAGTGCTTTGCAATGCTTGTCATGTATGTGTTCTATAGTCCATGCCATGGATGGTGTCTGGGATGTGCATACATCCCACATGCATGTTCTGTAAGATGTGGAAGTGTACCTGGGGTGTCTGGGGCATGTTGTGTACACATATTGTTATCATCAGATGTGCCATTCCTGGTCTTATGTGGTGGGAACTGGCAATGGACACCAGGTTGACCCTGCACCTACATTGACAGCATGATGCACATATTCTCTGGTGTCAGTGGCATCTGTCCATACAGTTCATGTGTTTAAGGCATGGTATGTCCTTTGTGGGTTACATTTGATGGTACTACAGTTGTTACAGGTGTTAGTGGGAAACATAGTGAAGGAGCACTGTCTGCAATTATGTGCCTATTGTAGTGATGGGACAGAGTGCCATGCCCTCTGTAGTCTGCTGCAATCACACCATGGTTACTATCTGTGAGCAATATGCAGGGAACTACCAACAAAGTGGTTGTTGTCTAGCTGAGTGTGTTTCTGTATGAGACATGGGTTGAGAGTGTTCTCTGGGTAATACAAGGGTTGCCTAAATAGTTCACCAGGCCTTGATGTCACATGCAGGGGTATGGATTGTCAACCCCAGTCTCTCTGCTGTTTGACATATGTTATCCTTGTAAGGTGGACATTGTGACATTTAATAGGCCCACCATATAAGAAATTTGCAAAACTCGCTCCACAATGACTCCAGTTGTCACACACTCACAGCCACCTCCACACAGGATACGAATGACAAACACCGACACACACACACACACACAGACACACACACACACACACAGACACACACACACACACACACACACACACACACACACACACACACACACACACACACACACACACACACACACACACAGAGTCTCACAGTTGCCATGTCTGGGATTGGAAATTCTACCTAACTAGTACATCACACTACAGCATTATGCAGTTATGCAGTTATAGCACGCACCACAGAGATTACTTAACTACTCCTTCCCCAAAGGTGTATTTCAAAATGAATGACATCAGCAGGCTTGCCAGAAAAGGGAAATGGAGGTTGTTGTTCATAGGTTCATAGGTTCATCGGATGGTACTAGGCTATCGGCCCTAGGGCTTATACAAGCCTAGCCATAACAATTTCCTGGATATTTCTTCCTACAGTATTTACTTCCCTGGACCCCTGTCTAGCAGGGTGACTGACGTGATCCCCAGGGTGAATTTCCAATCTCCAATCCAATTGTCAAGGTTCAAGGTGCCAAGGAGGCTCTCTGCTTGACATGTATGGGCAGTCTATTCCAAAGTATGGGAAGTCTCTGGGTCAGGAACCTATACCTCCAACATGTTTTCTTCATTGTGATGACAAAGTTTAGATCCCTGGAGTGTGTGGCTCTGAGGGATTGGGATTTCCTTAAGTGGAGTATGTCTAACAGCTCAGGGTTTGACATGGCCTTGTATGTTAAGCAGGGATCACCTCTGAGTTGATGATATGCCACAGAGTATAGCTGGAGATTTTTAGATGGTCAGCATATGGCATCTGCTTTAGGCCTGTGATTCTTTTAATGAGGTATTTCTGTGACCTTTCCATCTCTGAGGGTCTGGAATTCTCTAGGTGTAGCATGTCCAACAGCTTTGGGTTTGACATGGCATATTATGTTAAGCAGAGATCACCTCTGAGGACACAATAAGTGACAGACGATAGCTGGATAATTTTCAGATGGTCAGCATATGGCATCTTGTTTAGGCCTGTAGTCATTTACGTGAGATATGTCTGTAGCCTCTCTACTTGTTACAGATGTCTTGTGAGGTGCATATATAATAGGCTGTTGTAGTCTGTACTACAGTGGGACAATGGACTCATTTTCCTGGATGTAAAGCCCTTAGTGGGAGGTGTGCCACATAGGTGGCTTTCCTGACTGTTGTGGTGATGTGGTTATCAAAGGTGAGACCACTGTCCACCTGTGTCCCTAAGTCTGTTATCACGCTTTAGGTGTTTAGTGTACTGCCACCTATGTGGTACTTCACAGGTACATGTCCTTTCCCAATGGGGATAACTATATATTTCTTGGCATTGATCTTGAGGCCATGGCTCAGGCACCAAGCATGTCTTTCTGTAAGGCCCTTCTGTAGAATATCCACATCATATAGGGATTCAATATTGGCTCCCAGTGTGCAGCCATCTGTGACCTTTGTTTGCTGATGTCCCTTACTGTTGGACTGTACTTCAGACCAGTAGATGCTGGACAAGGGTAGTGCCAGGACTGAACCCAAGGTACTCCAACTGTCACTTGTCTGCGGCAAGGGTTGGTGTCACCTGCATTTACAGTGTGGGTTGTGTCAGTACAGCAGCTGGCAGCCCATCAGGTGACATTGGAATTAATGGCCGGCTTGATACATTTATCTATGATTCCAGACTGGGGGATGGTGTCAAAAGGCTTGGAGAGGTCCAGATAGGCTGTGTGAACCACCTTACCCTTGTCCACAGCTCTGGAGACAGAGTCACAGTTGTCATTCAGGTTGAGGTGACATGACTGACCCTTCACAAACCAAACCTGGTTAGGGTCCAGTGTTTGCAGGTTGCCAATGCCTTTAATTTCCATAGTAATAATAATTTCCATGGCCTTGCAGAGCAGGCACATCATACTGCTGGGGCTGTAGTTCCCAGAATCCAAGGTGGATCCCCCCTTGTGGACTGGGATAACTGTAGCTGTGCACCACACAGTGGGCACAAAGCCTGAGGTGTGGCTATGATTAGACATGGCATGTAGGTGAGTTGCAAGTGCAGTTTGTAGCTCATGAAGTACACAGCCTGGGATGTTGACTGGTCCCATGGCTGCTGTTGTCATAGCTCTGTAGAGTGTGGTTTTTAAATATGTGGCCATTATTACCAGCATATGGCAATCTATCCATGTTGAGATGGGAACTTTGGGGGTTGGGATGGGGTTGCAGTTGGCACTGAATCAATCTGCCAGGATATTGGCAATATCCCTGGGAGGAATAGATTTAGTACCATCCCATTGTAGCTCACAGCAGTTCTGAGTATTGCCATTTAGATTCCTCACATAGCTATGGAACGGCTTGCAGTTGTCTTTTGCATCTGTGGCTATATTATGTTCGTAACTAGCCTTGGTGGATGTTATAAGGGGTCTCTGCCTCTTACTGTAACTGGGTAAGGGAGAATTTTGCATCCTGGAAAGTCCCCCATTTCTGCAAGAGTTTCCTCCTTTTGTTGTACAGTATGTTTATGGCAGGGGGCCACCACATTGGCATCCTTTTCTTGGATGGGGAGCATCTTGGTTCAATTTTGGATGGCACGATTCATGCAGGAGTGGATGTGCTCATACAGTGCCTTTATGTATGATTCAACAGTTGTCCTTTCAGTTCCCTTCTGCATGGGTGTCATAATGTTAGTCACATCTGACATGTGTAGCATGACATTGGCTTTAGAGATGTGTGTTACGGAGGTGTCCTTACTGGGGTGTGGGGGAGGGATGTTGATGTTAAGGATGATTAGCTCATGGGCATACCTGACCACCAATGGGGTGACCATAGGTGTGGAGCATTGATGTCCCATGTTGGTGATGACCAGGTCTAGGATATTTGAGCCCGTGGTGGGACTATGGTTACTTGATCCAGGGCATTGGGAATTATGACTTCCAAGAACTGTTGGGCACACGTGTTGGTACACAAGTAGTTTTCCCGGTTAATGGCAGGGTAGTGTAACTCACTCAGTATTAGGGTGTTTGCTTGTATCATAATATTTCACAGTATGTTTCAAAGGCTGTAGTGGGTATCATGGTGCATGGTGGGGGTTCTGTAGAAGATATATAATTTGGAAGGCAGTCTAACCTACTGTTAGTTGCACCGGGGGTATTTCAGACACATTCTGTTGGGCAGGTAGACTGGTGGTGTGAATATCCTTGGTGAATATGTACACTCCTCCATCTTTATTGTTTTGGCCCTGGTTTGGTGGCCAACAGGTATGGTGAGAGCTGTACCTGGTATTGCAGGGGTGCTCTCTGGAGGCTTGGATCAGGTCTCTGTTACTGCACAGTTATCAATGTTCTCCATTTGTAGGTGTGCATAATGACTGTGAATGGCCAAACAAAATTGCTCCCTACACATACACAGAGTTTCACAGTTGCCATGTCTAGGCATAAAACTCCTACTTAACTAGTTTATCACACTGCAGCATTATGTAGTTAGAGGATGCGCCACAGAGATTACTGGGCTATTATGTCCCCAAAGGTGCATTTCAAAGTGAATGACATCAGCAGGCTTGCCAAAGTAGGGCAATGGAGGTTGTAGTGACTGTGAATGGTCTCAAAAGCATTGCTCCCTACACAGGCAAACAAACATCCACACTTGCCATGTCTGGGAATAGAACTCCTACCTAACTAGTTTAGCACACTACAGCATTACACAGTTATAGGATGCTCCATGGAGATTACTGGGCTACTTTTACCCCAACGGTGTTTTTCAAAGTGGATGACATCAGCAGACTTGCCAAAGTAGGGCAATGGAGGTTGTAGTGACTGTAAATGGCTTCAAATGCATTGTTCCCTATGCAGACAAGCAAACACACACAAACATCCACACTTGCCATGTCTGGGAATAGAACTCTTACCTAACTAGTTTATCACACTAAAGCATTACGCAGTTATAGGACGCAGCATGGAGATTACTGCACTACTACTTCCCCAAAGGTGTATTTCAAAGTGAATGATATCAGCAGGCATGCCAAAGAAGGGCACTGGAGGTTGTAGTGACTGTGAATTTCATCAAAAGCATTGCTCCCTACACAGACACAAACATCCACACTTGCCATGTCTGGGAATAGAACTTCTGTCTAACTAGTTTATCACACTACAGCATTACACAGTTATAGGACGTGCTAAGGAGATTACTGGTCTACTACTTTCCCAAAGGTGTACTTCAAAGTGAATGACATCAGCAGGCTTGCCAAAGAAGGGCACTGGAGTTTGTAGTGAGTATGAATGGCCTCAAAAGCATTGCTCCCTACACAGACAAATAAATACACACACAAACATCCACACTTGCCATGTCTGGGAATAGAACTTCTTTCTAACTAGTTTATCACACTACAGCATTTTTCAGTTATAGGACATGCCATGGAGATCACTAGGCTACTACTTCCCCAAAGGTGTATTTCAAAGTGAATGACATCAGCAGGCTTGCCAAAGAAGGGCACTAGAGGTTGTAGTGACAGTGAATAGCCTCAAAAGCATTGCTCCCTACACAGATAAACAAACACCCACACTCGCCATGTCTGGGAATAGAACTCGTACCTAACTAGTATATCACACTACAGCATTACACAGTTATAGGACATACTACAGATATTACTGGGCTATTAGTGAATGACATCAGCAGGCATGCCAAAGTAGGGCATTTGAAATTGCAGTGAGTGTGACTGGCCTAAAAAGCACTGATCTCTACACAGACAAACACAGCTGCCACATCTGGGATTAGAATTCCTTCACACTACAGCATTATGCAGTTAGAGGACGTGCCACAGAGATTAATGGGCTACTACATCCCCAAAGGTGTATTTCACAGTGAAGACATCAGCAGACTTGTCATAGTAGGGCAATGGGGAGGGCAGTGTGTGTGCATGGGCCATAACCCATTCAGCTAGAGGCAGACACACCACACTCAGGCACACGCAGGTTTATATTCCACAGGTATCTGTATATAACTGCTAGATGACTACTGACTTGTACAGTCATGTTGCACAGTTAGCACTAGCACCACAGACACTATAATGCTGAGGGATTCCAGAGGCAAATGTCTACGGTGATTGACATTTGCACATCATGTGTTTTTAACCAATTGGATGTTTGCTGGGTGGGACAGACCTCATGATGGAAGGCTCTTTGTCACTGTCACTCTCTTCCACACATCTGTGTATGTGTACTTTTGGCCTATTATAGTGAGTTGTCCTTGGATACATGTGTGTATTCCTATCCAATGTGTGCGCAAAGCATGACTGGTGCACACTGAGGAGTGTATGCACTAACAACTGCGACTGTCAGATATGTATGGTCCACTGTTATTGCTAGACATGGGCTTCGTTTCTCTTAGTGTGGGAGCATGCCCATTATGACCTTCTGTATTGAATGTGTGAATCCATTCCAGGTAGATTATACTCCAGTGCAGACTTTTGTGTTCTACACCTATAGCTAGCAAACTGTTTCTGCAGGATATCTGTAGATCAATTCACAATATGGGGTCAAAATGAGCAAAGGATAGTGGGTTACTGTAGGTAATTGTGTCTGTGCTGCTTCTGCTACATGGTCCTGGTGCTAGCAGAGATATTCAGACATATGTACTGTTATACACTGTGATGTTTTATGTCATCAAGTACTGTCAGGTAGACATATTTGCTTGCAGTGATGTCCTGGGGAACATAGGGTGAATGCAGCTGTGTCCAGTACTGTGGTCAGCAGCCTACATATTCTTGCACACTCATGCCATTCTGGAGGGGAAGCTGCAGACACTTGCTGCTGGGTCTGTCTAAATGGTTCAGCACCTCAGTACAGTGGTGGCAGAGGATCCCATGCTTGTACATCCATCAACGTGACAGTATGGCCATATCTTGCTGTGGTGATACCTCACAGCTGTACAGATTCACACAGGTTACCCAGAGGCAGGGGGTCATAATTCTGGACATTACCCCTACACATTGTGGTTTACAAGCAGGCTTGTAGCCACCTATTCTTGTGATTGCAGCCAGGGATAGTATGTGCACATGGCTGAGTTTCAGACTTCACACACTCCATGATGTCCATGCTCCCACCCCGCCCTCTTTTATTCTATCATCTTCCATACATTATGCGAACATTCTCTGATATTTTTCCTATAGTTATAACCTCATCACAGCAGTAATTTGGTGTTGGTCCACAGTTTATGCAGTAGGATATGGTGGACATGTTACTGTGATTTGTCAACATGGCCTTGCTTTGGGTTCTGCGAACTGTGTTATGTTGTTATTTGGGAGTCCATGACATAACATACATTGGTAGTACCGGTGAGACACAGGCCTTTGGCAGAGGACTGTAGGCCATTTGGTAGTGATGCAGGCCAACTGTAGCAGGCCATTGCATTCTGTCAGTCCTACAGTCCCAGACTGCAATACACTATATTCCCCTGGAGTAACAGGGTAGGTGTGCAAGGTGTTCATGCCAATACTTTTTGTCAGTATTGATCCAGTGGTGTGGATGCTGACAGGGTGCTGCTTACACCTAGGGACACATCTGCATGGGACATTTGCTCTGCATACTGCATTCTTGTGCTATTACCATACGGAGGTGGTGGTCATATTGTACTCATTCCCAACAGCAGGAATAAGACTGGAGAGGTACCTGTGGGTGGTGGTTGGATGAGTTGGGTGCATGTGTGCTATACACACTACATGCTGGCTTGTACAGGGGCATCAGCTGTTTCTCAATACATCATTCCTAAAACCTTTGTGGTCTGCCAGTGTTTGGCCAGATGACATTGGTATTCCCAACTACAAGCCCAGATAATGTGCTGCAAACCTGTATGTACAATTCGAAGGGTGTGTCCATTTGACAGTTACATATTATACACTGCCTGTCTGGGGTACTTCCCCCTGTGTACTGCTTGTATATCTGGGCCAACAGTCATGCCATGTCCATCTTTCAGATGGTGAGACATATTACTTCCAAACATTTACAATAGCTTACTGCTGGAATGTGTTATACTGGGAAGCATTGTGTTTGGCACTGCAGTTGTGAGAAATTGGCCCTGTCATTGGCAGTACTGGGCAATGGCCACCAGGACAAACCACACCATCCATACATACTGACCACTCTCACACAATATAAAACACACACCAACCTAACACACGTAGACCTGCATATTGTACACATGCTACAATCTTTCTTGCTACTTTGGCCAGCTCAGGAAATCTGTGCTCCACTGTTACTATACCTACACATACATGTTACTACATTTCTGCATAAGACTGGGGGTGCAACCTGTGTGTTACTGTCTGTCCACATAGGATTGAGGGGGGGCACACCTTACTATTACTACATTTCTACATAGGATGGGGGGGCACGCCTGACTATTGCTACGTGTCTACATAGGACTGGGGGGGGGGGCACACCTGACTGTTACTACATTTCTACATGGGATTGGATGGGGGCACACCTGACTGTTACTACATGTCTACATAGAATCGGGGGGGCACACCTGACTGTTACTACATTTCTACATAGGTTTGTGGGGGCGCACCTGACAGTTACTACGTGTCTACATAGGAATGGGGGGAGCAAGCCTGACTGTTACTACATTTCTACATCGGATTGGGGGGCACACCAGACTGCTACTACATTTCTACATAGGTTTGTGGGGGCATACCTGACTGTTACTACGTATCTACATAGGAATGGGGGGAGCACACCTGACTGTTACTACATTTCTACATCGGATTGGGGGGCACACCAGACTGTTACTACATTTCTACATAGGATTGGGGGGCACACCTAACACTTGTACACATGCTGACTAGAGGCATATCAGTGTACTACAGGTCTTAGGTTTGATTGACCTACATTTCAGTTTCTGACTTCTTACCCTTCAGAACTAACATCCCACTGCCTGACCTGTTGTAGTCTGTCTGTGTAGGCCTGGGGGGGAGGTTACCCATAGCCATCAATAAGAGGCCTTCGCACAGCGCTTGTTTGTGTTTGTCTATACCTGTCTTGCTGGCTGAGACTGTTGTTGGATATGTGAGCCTCGCTGACTGGCATGTGTGTGTCATATGGACAAACATGTGGCCCAGCACATTTCCTGCAGTGGGTTTTGTCACCTTGTCTAGTACTGGCTAATATGGTGACACCAATATTTGTTACAGATCTCATGCTGCCCCTATAGGTGTCTACTATCTACTGGCATCCCATTCAGCCACCCGATTCCCTTGCATGCTCACATCCATACCATAGATACACGTAACAATACATACTACTCCATTCGGCAATTGGTAGGAAGAGTGACTTACTTTGTGGCTTTGCCAGTATTGAGAATGGTGCTGGAGGACTGACTATGTCAGATGCATATAGAACACTCTGTATGCATGGTTAAGCACAGGTAGTGTCATGTTTGACATCCCTTTTACTGTATGTGCGAGTCAGAGAGAGGGGTCATTCCCTGGGTCCCTACTGTGTCAGTGTATGTGCTATGCATTGCCTCTTTCCAAGGCCAGGGCATACTGGGCATGCCTCCTTCTGCCTACTGGGTCAGGCTCAGGTTGTTCCTCCTCTGAGTCACTCTGTGCCTGTGCAGGCCTTGGCAATGGTGGGGGGCTGTGTGGGCCTGCCCCATACTGTTCCTGCTGCAGCTATTTCCACAGGATCATATTGTGTAGTATGGTACATACAATGACAATTTGGGTACATGTAGCTGGTGAGTACTGCAAGGCTCCACCAGATGTGTCCAGGCACTGGAACCATGACTTGAGTATCCCAAACACATGCTCTATTATGATTCTGGTCTGTGCATGTGCCTCATTATGGAGTTCTTGTTTGGGTGTGTGTGCATTTCTGATGGGTGTCATCAGTCACGGCTCCAGTGCATAACCAGCATCCCCCATTAGGTGACCGTAAGGGATGTCTCCACTGGCAAATGTCTGGTACAGCATCAGATGCCAGATGTGGGAGTCATGATAGCTTCCCGGGCAGCCAGCACACACATTCATTATAATGCCTTGGGTGTCACATACGACCTGGCAGTTGATGGAGGGGAAGCCCTTGCGGTTAATGTAGACCCTACCCCATTCACCGGGTGGTGCTTTTATGCATATGCGCATGCAGTCTATAGCACCCACTACCTCAGGGTATTCTGCTATTTGGTGGAAGAGACGCATATTGCTGGCCAATGCCTCACGGGTGTTGGGGAAATATATGTGCTCACCGGCATGTGCTGACATGGCATCCAGGAACTGGTGGAGTACCCTGGATGCTGACGCATGTGAGATCCCCATGATATCCCCAGTTGGCCTTTGGAAGGTACCTGTGGCTAGAATTCTTAGGCCTACACATATCTTGGTACCCACTGGGATGGGTTCCCCTCTATTAGTTTTGTGTGTCAGGTGTGGCTGGCACAGCTCAACAATTTGCTGTAGGAGGTCGCTGTCCACCCTATAGCACTCCACTGTCTCCAGCTCATGTAGCCCCTGGTAGGTTACCCTGGGTCTGTACACTCTTCTCTGTCTCCTCACTGTGGGTTGGTCAACAGTATTCTCATCCTCACCACCCTCAGCCTCTTCCATATGTTGATGTATGATAGCTGCTGCACTCCCTATCATTTTGTTGCTTTTGTTTGTTAAAATTTCCACGCTTGTATACACCGGTGGTGTAGGGTATGTGGGAAAAACTAGAGGGAAAGGTGTTTGCATAGTTTATAGTAGTGTGCTAGGCTGGGCTGCTGCCTGTGTAATTGGCTGATTCTGATACATTTCACCTGCCAGCTATGCTAGTTCTCCTTGATTACCTTCCTACTGATGTTTTCCCTTCCCAATGCCTTCCTGTTTAAGCCCAGGGGCGCATTGTGCAAACACAGTGCTCAATGTGCACAGAGCTGCTATTTCCTGGTTTACTTTTTTTTTTCCTTTAAAACACGGTGTGCGGCGCGCATACCCGCTTAGGCAATGTAAATAGTGCTAGGCAGCCGCAGACACACCCCCTTGCTTAGCTCTGCTAAGCTAAGGGCAAACCCGAGCCACGGGGCTCCAATAAGCTTACAGTATGCCTGACACCCCCCCTTGATATCAGCTAATACTTAGGCTTGAACCATGCTATTCCTGCACTTACACAGTTGGGTGCTGACTAGCATTGAGGGGAAATCTGAGATTCAGTATCATTCCCTTCATTTGCATAGGATTGCCTGCTAATGCATAGTTATAGGTCCTACACTGAGCCTTCCCCCTTAGCAACCACTGTTCACTGGCCATGTTGTCTTCTGCCTGCCATTGCGTATAATAGCAAAATAGTGATTTTGATTAGAATGCTTATTTCTGTTTTTTTTTTTTATATTTTTGGTCCAATCCCATGTGTGCGTCACTGCCCTATGCTTAAACAGCTGAAATCAGATAAAAAAAAAATTAAAAGTTATTTATTTTTTTTTGCCAACTGTTTTCCATGCCAATGGCCATATATTTGGCCATTGGCATGCTTTACACATACTATACACCCTTTATTTGGAGCTGCCATGGCTCTGTTTTGTGGTTTGCAGAAATATACTCGGTTACTAACCGAGTACATTTCTGCACACTACACTAGTCCTGCACGGCCAGCTGACAGCTTCCTGGATTACAAATTCACCTCATTTGCATGGTTTTCACCTGCAAATGGGGCAATTTCCATACAGGAGCTGTGTCCATGCAGGATTAGTGCAGGAGCACTCGTGCATGTCCCTGGAGCTTATTCCTGGATCGCACGGTGGCCATATTGCCTCCAGGAGCTCAGCACTATTCCTTCATGCCATGCAGAGCTTGCTGAATCCAGCGGTCAGTTTATCCTAGTTTTGAGCAAGAACATTGCCAAATCTTAACTAGAAAACCTTTCAGAGGGTTTTGAAAAATGAGAGGGAAGGTATTGGCCTGATGGATACAGGTAAAGAGTTTCAGGCCCTAGCAACCTTGTATGAGCACAGAAAATGCCCAGATTTGATAGGTTTGTAACAGACAGGTGATTTTGGCCACTGGATCACAATGACCAGCTGGAAACATAGTTGTGTAGAATGATTTTTAGTTCTGAACAGGCAGATGAATGCTGAATAATTTTATAGGTGGTAAGAAGCCGTGTATATGTTAGTTGATGAGGCAGTTCTAACCAGTAAAGGCTTTTTAGTGATATACAGTGGTGGGTCCTGAATGGGGTATTTGCTGCAAGTTTAGCAACTTTATTATAGCATTTACAAACCACAAAGGTATCAAATAAGAAAAAAAAAGAACCAGTGAGTGCCAGGAACTCCACTTCTTTAAATCAATTTCATAGATACAGTTTATTTAGTGACTGCAGGTTGAAGTAGTCAGCACCAATGAAGATAGTCCAAAAAAACAATATCATTAAAACAACGAGATGGAACAGCAACTGATATTATCACAACAATATCACAGAAATGTGGTGCTTGAATAGCACAATTGCCAATATAACCTTGTAGCGCCTCGGCCAAACAGCCTTTACAGAGTAATTGAATTAGATTAAACCAAGCATTTATATACAATACCAATTAATCAATCAATTAAGTAATTGACTAAAATTCTAATTATTAAGATCAACATTTAACATTCTTAACTCTATAACAAATATTGAAAGCAATATTACGTAAATATTACATAAAAACTCTTCCAATTACATTCCCTATTTAAACCCATGGGTTGTAAAGTATTTTATTTTAAAATTAAAATAGATTCTTTCTTTCTTAAAAGATATTTTACCCTATTATCTTCTTTATTATAGCATTGTTCAAGTTTTAATTTTTGTGAGGCATGGAGTTTAAAAAGGATGGGAGCACCATAAAGAAGTGTGGGGAGGAGATAGGTAGTGGCAAGTGTAGTTTTAGTTGCATCAGTGAGAACAGTTTTGGCTCTGTAAAGCATCCCTAGTTTTTATTGTTTTTGAGTTGTTCTTATGCCATTAGGTATATGCAGGTCGAATGTAAGCTAATCAAGAGCTATCACCCATAATAATTTGATATCAGAAGAGACTTTAGTGGTTGTATTATCAAGAGAGAAGACTTTAATTTTTTTTTATGAGAGAGGGATTTGGGTGAAAAAGTAGTAGTTTGGTCTTTTTGGGATGAGCATGACTTGTAAGTTACAAAGCCATGTTTCAGTAGCTGTTAAACTTTCTGAGTAATTTTTTTTGAGGTTTGCCATGTTGTCAGATGTGTAAATGAGAGCAGAATTATCTGTGCATTGTATTAGGGTGGCCTATTGTGTGGATGTATAGAGGGTGTTGATAAAAATGTTAAAGATGAGGAGACCAAAGATAGAGCCTTGTGGTACACCGGTGGTGACTGGGACATAAGGAGAGAGTGTGGAGTGCCATTTTACTGACTGATACCTATTGGACAAGTAGTTTTTGAACCATAGAAGGGTGGGCTGAGAGTGATCTAGTGAGGATATAAGTAGAAGTTTGCTGTGACAAAGTGTGTCAAAGGGTTTAGACAAGTCTAGAAATAAAGAAGAGACTAGTTCGCCTTTATCTCTAGCTTTATTGGCAGTATCTATATAGGTTAGAAGGGCAGTGCTAGTACTATGGGAAGGACAGAAGCTGTGTTATGTAGGAGATAGGAGTTCTTCCTGCAGGAAATAGTCTAGCATTTGTTTTTGAATACATTTTTCAAGTATTTTGGTGAGGGGAGATAAGATTGCTATAGGTCAAAAGTTATTAATATCTGTTCAATTTTCTTTGTGCAGAGGGATAACGTGTGACTTTTTCCAGAGACAGTGAATGTGGGATTCCTGGGTTGACCTATTTATAAGGCTTGAGACAGGATAGGCAATGGTATTGACTGCTGTTTTTAGGTACTCTTTTTGAAGGTTATTTTTAGGTACTCTCTTGGAAGGTTATTTTTAGGTACTCTCTTGGAAGGTCATCAGTTAAAGAAGAGCACTGTTTAAGTTTGTTTAAAAGTAGTTTTATACAGGATGTGGGCACAGGTTTGAAGGTGAAAGTGGATATGGTGATATGTGGCTGTTGGGCAGCGGTCAAATTAGATGTTGAGGAATCCTTGGTTAGAAATGCTATACTATCTATAAAATAAGAGTTGAACTGTACTGTGGTTTTGAATGGCAAGTTATTGAGAGAGGGGTTTGGGATGAATTTTTGGCTGGGATGTAAGATTTCTTTAATGAATGTCCAAAATGTTTTAGGGTTGTGTTTAGCATTATTCTAAAAGTTATTATAGTATAGTTTTTTGTCTTCATTTATTTGCTTTTTATTATGATTGTGATGCATTCTAAAGTTTTGCCAGGATGATTTCCCAAGACAAGGTTATTTATGACGAATGTGAAAACTATGTGAGATGCTGGTTAAGATGGATTATCCCAAGACCTTTATTAAGAATATACCAGACAAAGTCCAGCATAACAGGCAAAGTGAAATTTATCATTCCTTTTTGGGTAAAAATCAATTTGTCTTTCATAGAGGCGAGCAACATGAGGAAAGGCTTATTTTGAATTGAGCCTGTATCTTATTTAATATGGACTGACAGGCTATCAAAAAGGTCATTTGTTAGACCTGGGGCATTTTTTCTATTGGCAAATAATTAATTCAGCAGATAGGAGAAGCACCAAGGGTCACATACAAGAAGGACATATGTTTTAAGAACCTTCTTGAGAGGTAAAGAAAGTGTGCATCTCCCCAGGTATGAGAACCTGTGCACGTTGCAACCAATGTCACAGGATTTTGGAAGGCTGTACATTCTTTATTGAGGGATATCATGCCACTGTTTAAGTAAAAGAGTGGTTTATATCACCCAGTGCACAAGCTGCCCCAGTTTTTATACAGGAAAAAACTGAAAGGGTTTTAAAACCCAGAATTTTTCAGCACTTTTATAATATTAAAAAGGGGGATGAAAGGAACACCATTTTTAAACATATAAAAACAACAATGGATATATGTTTCAAATTTTATGTAATAGCTAATGTATTCTTAGATGCAAGAAGGGGATCATGGAAGGACTGGCTTGATGTAAAAGAACTGAAATGGCAATTAAAGACCAATGCCACTGGTAAATATAATTTAAATGAGATGGTTTCTATCAGTGGTGTTTTAATATGGAAGGCAACATTGTAAAATTGTGGATTTTAATAATATTTATTGAAACAAGTGTTTATACCACTTTTTGTAACATTTATATTCAAGAATCACTTTCATAGACATGCTGTGTTATTTAGTGTACCACATCCAGGGGCTCTGGTATTTTTTTAAAAAAAGATTAACATTTATAAAGAGCAACGGTTTTGGTTTTATAACTGCAGTTTCTAAAGTTTTTTTAAGTCAAAATGCTCATTCAACACAAAGCGCATGTATCTGAGCAGGTTTTCAGCTGCTTATCACTTTAAGTTAACGAGATTGGTGATATAAGGACAGGATGGTGTAAGCAGTTATTCTGATGAAGTCCCATCAGCATGGATGAGAGCGCTCAATGAGTTTTCAATGAGATTTATTTTTACAAATGTTCTTGGTTTTAAATGGTGTTTTTATCATCTGTGGAATAAAATGAATTAACTAGAGAGCCTCCGTTTGCTTGTTTCTTTGGTTTGGAGTTTTGGTTTTGCTCTTTGTGGTGTTTTTGGTACAAAGTTTTCAAGATATTGAGGTTTTATCTTTTTGCCATTCTTTTTCCAATGCTTTTTCTCTGTCCTGCATTAGCATTATATTCTTTTTGGATCTCCAAATTGCATTATTTGCTTTTAGTCTCTTCCTTCTATGAGGAGCAAGGCTATTTGGGATGCTTATAAAAGTTGTATTGAATTCATTTACAGCATCATCTAAGAGGAGGGTTTTAAGAAGTTCCAGTTAATAAATGACAGTGTATTAATGAACATTTCTGGGTTAAATTTGGAAATGCTATGTTTTGTTTTATAAATATGCTGTTTAACTGGATGTGTAGGATGTCTGGTGATATAGATTGGGAGATGATCACTGAGGGAGTCTGACATTGTACCTGTGGTGGAGCATTTGCTAGGATAGGATACTAGGATCCAGTCTAATAGGGAATTTGACGTCTTGCTATAATGTGTGGGGTTATTAATTAGCTGTGTGAAACCATATAAGTTCCTACTAGATGTAGGAGAGTTAGAGTTTATGCCAAACCATTTTCTATTCACATCACCTGGTAGTATTTTTATTATGGAAATATTATAGATATCCAATGTAGGATATCTTCCGGTATAGCTGTATTGCCTCTAGGAGGGAAGTAAAGGACAATAATACATAGTTGTTTATAATTGTTTATTTTGAAGAAAGCAATAAGAAGCTATGCACCGGAGAAGACATGTTTGTCTAGAAACAACATATGCGACCCCCAGCAATTGGACTACTTCACACAGGGTCCCATTGGAGCACAAACCCACCACCTCCACATGTTTTAGTTAAGAGAACTTAAGGTGTATTCAGCTGAAGAACCTATTTTTCATGGGCCATCAGGTAAACATCATGAAAATTAGACAGAGCTCTATACCCCTCTCACTCCCTGGGCAAAAAAAAAATGAAGGCATATGCAGGCATACCTTCAACTGCACAGATTTTTGCCTCATATTTTTGGCCCATTTTTCACATAAAAAGTGGCTTTATAGCAAATCATTGAAGACTGAAGTTAGAAAATAATAATAGACATTTGAGTTTCAGACTTCATATTAATCAGAAAATTCATGTTAATGCAAAACCTGTTATTCTATCAACTTTCCAAGTTTGTAAGTGCAATATTTAAAAATTCTCCCCAGTTTTGGAACTTTGTCCCTCATTATTTATGAATTTGTCCAGATTTCTTGCTCTAAGAAGTTGAGAGGTATGTATGCAGGGGATAGGACACCTGAGGAAGGATTTACAATTTTCATTGTTCTTACCACAGCAGAGAAAGTGGAGTAGAAGCAGGCACATATCTGTAAGTCTCCCTGCGTTTGTCTTACAAAAGGCAAAGATTTTCACTGTGACTGCCTGCAGTGCACTTAATAGCCACAAAGAGTAAACAAATCCTTCCTCTACCCACTGCAGCCACAACTCCCTAGCTTTCATATTAGACTCCCCAGCTGTGAGAGGACAGAGCACCAGAGTAGATCTGTTCTGCTTATAGTTTCAGATTCTAGTATATTCATACACCAGCTCAGGAATCTAACCTGGTCTCTCAGCATAATCTGATACCCTGCCATATACATACAAGATCTTTAGGATCCTGCTTGTGAAAAGTCAGCAAGCAAAGGAGAGTGGTAGTGCTGAAATTGAATTCATCCTCAAGACTTGGTGAGTACCTTCATGAGGTGAACCCTGTTTTTCACAAAATCTCACCAAGGTAACACTGATATATAGACTGCATGTATATAGAATATATCATGGACAGAAATAAGTCAAAAACAAAAAAGATAGCTGGGTGCACAAGACCCAGGATAAAAAAGTGCCCAATCCTGGTAGGCGCACTGGTGCCAGGACTGGAAAAAATTACAGTGTAGAATCCTCAAAATATGGAAACATTCCTACAATGGGGCCAGGCCAGGCCTGGGGGAGGATGATCCCCCTGTTGTAGAAGGAAGTAGCAGTCCACAAAAATCCCAAAAATTGATTGGCCAAAGAATAGCTATAATGATGATAGAGTAGACTATTGAGGATAAGAAAGAAATTATGTACTGTTACTATTATGTAAAAAGCCAAGAATTTCCAGACATAAGATATACAAAATGATTAAGAGAGAAATTAGAGGAAAGAAAAATACTTCCACAGGAAAAACTGTCAGAAGCATTAATACAACAGATTTTGGAAAAACAGTATATAGATCAAGACACTTTGATCTGTTTGGAAAAAGAAGCATCTGAGGAAGTGCAAAAATATAAAGAACGAAACCTAGAGATATGTGAAAAATATAAAAATGAAATATGGACATGGGAAAGAAAGAGAGATTTGATATGGTGCAATATTTATGCAAAGGAGAACGCAGAACTAACCAATACAAAAAGAGCAGCACCAAAGATATTTGAAGAGAAATACAGGCAATGGAATCCACATATGGAAAACTTTACAATACAAGAAATAAGAAGACTAAGGAAAAGTAGAGAAAGAGTTAGTAATGGAGAAGTTAAAGAAATAGAAATTGAGGTTATGGAGCACCTACAAAGAGAAGGATTCCGTGTAGAAAATCCAATACAGAAAGCACCACAACAGGATAAAGCAATGGATATCCAAATTAAGGGGAAACCAGTGGAACAGGAAGCAATTGGTCAGGTGTCATGTCAAGATATTTTGGAGCCTTCCACAGGAAACCAGTATAAACATTCAGTTAAAGCTAGCCAGCAAGGAAAGGAACAGGAAACTGTGGAAACTCTGATGTAGTCAGTGTTCAGAGTGATAGGCCAGCGAGTTTCCAAATGACAAAACAACAGATGACACAGGATGAAATTAAGAGAAGGTGCTACAGGAAGATGCTGTAGAACATTCTCTAGAATGCCTGCAGGAAATAGAAAATGAGGGATGTGCCCTCAGTTTGGAAGAAAATGAGCTAAGAGAAGAGTTGCTTGATTTAATGGACATGGATAGATATCTTAAGATCAATGAGAGAAATAGACTGCAGAAGGTCAATAAAACCCAAACATAAGAAGTCTGATAAAACAAATAAATGCAGTAATTAGGACTGTCCATAGAGATCCATGTGATATAACAGAAGTAAACTGAATATATTACTGTGCTGCTAAATTAATAACTGATAAAGTTCTACCACAAGATCACACGGTATTGAGAGAAAGGAAGGGGAGAAACAGAGAAAACTATAAAGCAATTAAGACAAGAAGTATCACTGTTAGAAGTTTATAGAAGAGGGAATAGATCAACAAAAATACTAAGAAATATAGATGTGATTAAAGCAATGCACAGTATTAGAACAGACCAGGATCTATCATGCACTATCGGAAATAACAAACTAAAAATTTCAGCACAGGTGGAAAAACTTAGAAGATACACAGATAAATATAAGGGAAAAGTACAAAATAAGCAATTTATTGATGACCCAAAAATGTTTTATAGAGAATTGGGAAATAAGGTAAAAGGAATTGAAAGACTGCCAAAAATGAGGAAGTAGATACATTTTGGAGAAGTATCTATGAAGATCCTGTGGAACATAACAAAGATGCTAAATGGACAGAAGAAGTAAAAGAAAGAATAAGAAATTTAAAGGTACATGATATAAAATGAGAGGAAATAAAAACCAGTGAGATTGAAACAAAGTTAAGAAAAGCATCTGACTAGAAAACCCCAGGCCCAGATGCAGTACATAACCTTTGGTTAAAAGTATTAACATCTTTGCACAATGATTTAGCCATGAGTAAAAACTATTTATATGTGCACCCCCGAACAGACACCACACTGGCTAACAACAGGCAAAACAATGCTCTTACTTAAGAGTGAACCTGCACGCTACCCTAAAAGTTAGAGACCAATAACTTGCCTTCTGACGACGTATAAACTATACACAGGAATTGACGCTGACAGAGTTTATAGTCATTTAGAAGAAAATTCAATTATGGCAGTAGAACAAAAGGGCAATAAAAGAAAGTCATATGGAAAAAGGATCATTTGTTGTTAAATAAAGTTATAGTGGAGAACTATAAAAAGGGGAGGAATCCAAGTATGGCATGGATTGACTACACAAAAACATTTGATAGTATCCCACATTCATGGATAAAAGAATGCTTAAAAATGTATAAGATACACCTTACCCTGACTTGACTACATTACAGTAACCATGAAACAATAGCAGACCACTTTGCAATTAAGCCATGATAAAGGACAGATTATTATCCCAAGGATAAAAATTCAAAGGGGGATATTCCAAGGTGACTCTCTGCCACCGTTGCTATTCTGCCTTGCCATTAATCCATTAAGCTGTTTACTTAACAGCTTAGGCCATGGCTACAATTTGACTCCTAGAAAACAACAAAGTCTAATGACTTCTCATCTTCTCTTTGTCGATGGTTTAAAACTGTATAGCTCATCAGATGAGGAACTGAAAGCACAGCTACAGGTTGTCAAAACTTTTTCAGATGACATTAGAATGTCATTTGGTCTTGATAAATGTGCAAAAGCAACCTATAAAGCAGAAAAAATGCAACTCCAGGAAAACAGTTTGGGACAAGAATGTGATATAAAAGAACTTGAGCAAGAGGCAGTGCATAAACACTTTGGAACTGATGAATGATCAGCAATAAAACATGAACAAATGCAAATAAAACTCAGTAAGGAATAATTTAGAGGACTTAAATTAATCCTGAGAATAGCATTGACATCTAGGAACAAGATCCAAGCTATAAATCAATTTGCTCTTCCTGTTCTAACATACAGTTTTGGAGTGACTGACTGTCCCCAAAAAGTGTTGGATAGATTCAATATTAAAACAAAAAGGATGCTTCATGCTCACCAAATGATTTATAAAAAATAGTGTATACCAAGATTATATATTCCTCGTTCCGAAGGAGGGATGGGCCTCCTTGAAACTGATTTCATATATAGATCTGCAATCATGGGACTCCACACATAGCTACTGACCTTACAAGATCCAAATGTAGAGAAAGTTTTGAAACATGAGGAGAATAAATCTAAGATGACTTCTCTGCTTAATTTAGCAGAAGCATATCAATGTCAAGCAGGAATGGAAATCAAACCAGAAGTAGATAAAAACCAGGCAGCAACTGAATGTGCTAAAAAACAAAAGAAAGAATATAAGGTGCAAGACCAGATGAGAAGGCAAGAAATGTGAAATAAACATAAATATAGTTGCAAGTACAGAAAACTTCTGGAAGAGCCTCATGTTGACCAAGAATGAACATAGGAATGGTTAAGGGGAGGCAAATTCAAACCAAGAAATGAAAGGTTAATATTGGCAGCCCAAGATAGTGGGCTATGTACACTCTGGTTTACAAAGTCCATTAAACATGTGGGAGAAACAGACAAATATAGGTTTTGTAAAACTGAATTGGAAACAGTCACACCACACACCTTGTTGCTGGTTGCGACCCACTAATGGCAGAAGGGCTGTATACTGAAAGGCATAATAATGTGGTGAGACTGTTGCACTGCGGATTGTGCAAACATTATGGTATCAAAGTGGCTGAAAAACACTGTAAACATAAGCCACAAAGCATCATAGAAAATGATGAAGTTTATATCACATGGGATCACCCATTACCAACAGTTCAAAAGATAGATGCTAGAAAACTGGATATAGTGGTCCAAGAAAAGAAGACAAAAGTAGCATTGATCATTGAAACTGCCACACCTAGTGACTACAGTGTCTTGCATACAGAGATACACAAAGCCATAAAATACCAGGATCTGCAGGCAGAAACAAGAGCCATGTGGAAGAAAGATACCCAGACAGTTTCAATAGTAGTAGGAGCAACGGGTCTTATAAAAAAGAATTTACAATCATATTTAGATATGTTACCAATCCATGTAACCCCATACGGATTGCAGAAGGTGTCATTACTGGGCACATTGCGGGAGCTGCGAAGAGCACTTTTGGCTGACATCAAAAATTGAAACAATACTAATTTCATGACCTTTAATCATACTTTGACTTAAGAATGGGGTCCATTCCCATCATGGTATTAGAAACCCAAAAGATTTGGAGAAATTAGAAAAAAGGCAGAGTTTCTTAAACATAAACCTGTCTATTGTAGCAGATGTAGAGTATTGAGACCTTTGCCCCTAAGGATGAAAGGCCTGTCTTAACTATTTTCACAACACTAATTAATTTTGCAGCAAAGTAATAGTTGCAGACCATTCTGTTATACCCCCACAATAACTTGCAGTTATTTATAAAAAAATGACAATGTGTGAACTGAATTAACCTGTACAGGAAGACAACTTGTGAATGCTGTAGGCATCAACACTCCCTCCTGCATCTGTAACTGCTGAGGAAGACTGCAGCCCCACAATGGAACCCACACTCTCAGGTTAGCCTGAGCTCTACACCTAACCCAGAAAATTATACAACTGGAACATGGGTAGCTGAGTATTCCTGATATGAACACTAGCTCTTTCAAAGCCATTCTTGCAGTCTTAGTGAGACCCATGGTCCTAGGAGACCATTTCTAACACAGAACATACGTGCATAGCTTAAAGGTCTTTAACTCTAGAGATCCACCATGACATAATGGTCTTTAAAGGAGTACTAGTACATTATAACAATGAATCCTATTCATGTATAAATGGTTTACTAAAACATACAGCCATATCACCTTGGCCTTTTGACTGACAATAAAATAAAGAGCAAAATGTCTTAGAAGATTTCTGTGCTAAAGCACTGGGGCAGAGAATGTACCAATGCATAAATAGTTTATAGTATTTCAACATTAGAAGACAAATGAAATGCATCGGGGTGCAGAACAGAATACATCCTGCATGTTTAATATCCCCACCATACATAGTTTGCAATCAGTGGCATAGAACGGGCCTTATGCTTAGCCTGTAAAATGCTACAAGAACAACCTAGCCCCTTACAACACTGATTTGAACAGCTTCATGCAGGCAACTTTGGTGGCATAGAGAGATAAAGCCCCGACTCACTCCAGATGACTCGGGCTCATTTAGCATCTCAAATGACTGGCTGACAGAGCTAGTAATAGAGGACGCTAACACCCATCCTGGGGAAGAGTTGGAGTGGAGTCAGCCATGGAATGAAAAGTTGTCTTGGAGAAGGGGAAAGGATGCAAAAGGAAGAAACTGAGGTCAGGTGTTAAGCTCTCCAAGCCACTGATGGTTGGGTTCACAGTAAGGCTGCATAAGCATACTCCCACATGGAAAGGCATTGTGAATCCTACACAGATGTGGTTCACTCTGGGTGGGTTCATAGTAAGACTGCAGAAACATACTCCCACATGGAAAGACATTGTGAATCCTAGACATATGTGGTTCACTCTGGGTGGGTTCACAGTAAGGCTGCAAAAGTATACCCCACATGGAAAGACATTGTAAATCCTACACAGATGTGAGTCACTCATTCCCTTTGTCAGGGCAGGGAGTTAGGGCAATCATAAATGTCCTCATGGCTGTCTGATGACTCCCCCCTCCCACCTCTGTGGTTATGGAAAACTCTCCAATGTGGAGGAATGAGTCAGCTCATGCCTGATTGGAGGAAACTGTATGATTGGCAGGCACAGGAGAAAAATTAGCCAGAGAAAAAATAGCTTCATTATGCAGAACCTGTCTTGTTTTAAGATGCAGTAACATCAAAACATCAGAACCAGTGATTGCCCCTCTTGGGTGACAAACACATCCTTGTCATAACCTACCTTTCATTCAGGGAACCACCACCTAGCATATCTGCAAGCCACAGTAAAGTATACCACACTCATGCCATATATTATGTGAATATCCATGTAAATAGCAATGGTTAATTTATTTATTTTATTTTATTTATTTGACATTTGTTAACCGGGTTAGTCCAAATGAGCTGTCGCCCTTTTTCAGCAGAGACCCGGGGAGTAAAGCTCCACAGTTAACACACAGGATGTATAATTATGTTTTCAAGAAGTTAGAATATAGATTAAGAATTTACAACTACTAATATAAAAGCACCTAGGTTATATACAAGCTTATACAAAGTTAGACAACTTAACATTTTCTAATATCATATTGCAAGGACAGTGTTAGCATGAAAAATCTTTGAACTAGTCAACATCATTCATTTTCTTTCTTTCTTTTCTTTTTTTGAGTTCACAAAATGACCCTTTTAGCCTAATAATTCTGGACCACTCGGTGACCCCCACCCCCTACGCACGCACACTTTGTGGAGCTACCAGCCTGTTCTGCCACAGTCTTATTTTTATTTATTTTATTTGAAGTTTGGTTGCCAGGATGGTCCATTGGGCCGAATGAGCCCGTTTTCAATGGAGTCCTGGGGAGAAAAGCTCCAAGGATAGAATAAAAAAACATAGTGAAGTACAATATATAAAAACATAGTAAAATGCAAGGAGAGTACATTTAAGCCAAAGTAAATCAAAGCAGAAATAGAAGGTAAAGCATAACAATATGTAACAATTCACATCAGTATACAAAACAAACATTTTTTTTTTGTTTTAAGTCACTATAATCACTAAGATAGATATTTAGATTAAGACAATAGTGTGAAGGTGTGTACACAGAATTAAATGTAAGTGTTTATTTACTGTATGTAAGTTCCTGTAGAGGTGATCTGGTTATTGGCTAAGGGATAAGATAGTGGCTGGGAAAGTTAAGCAGGATGGGAACATGAGCATTCCCACAGTGTTTGTAAGTGTGAGTGAACGAGAGTTTTAAAGGAGGGGAGACTGCAGGTGCTACGAATATGAGGTGGGAGGGAGTTCCAGAGATGAGCTAGGGAAAAAGAGAGTAGGAGTTTGCCTGCTGGACGGGTTGGTTTGTGGAGTTTAATTAAGTTCTGAGTGTTGGTTCTTAGGGATCGGCTGGGTATGTGAATAGTGAAAGTTGAGGCAAGAGAAGGGCAGAGGGAGGGCTTGAATATGAGCTTGTGGGCATGAGTTAGTTGAGTGTAGATGAGGTAATTGGGAAGTTCTAGCCAATTTAGCTTGTGAAGAGCAATGCAGTGATGAGAGGAGGATCTGTGGCCAGTGATGAATTTGGTGATTTTATTATAGCAGGAGGAGAGTTTTGTTTTGGTAGAGGATTGTAGATTGGTAAAGAGTGGGGCACCATAAAGGAGGGAAGGGATGAGATATGTGGAAGCAAGGAGGAATCTAGTAGATGGGGCGAGGAAGCGAATATGGCGATAGAACATACTAAGTTACTGGTGAGTTTTTTTATGTTACTTTGTATATGGGTGTCAAATTTAAGCTGATTATCAATAAGAATGCCTAATAGTTTAGCACTGGGAACAATTTCAAGGGTAGTATTGTTGTGACTGGTTATGGAGAATGAATTTATGTTGATAGTTAAGGTTTTGGATGGGGTGAATATCATGAGTTTAGTTTTTGATGGATTAAGAGCTAGATGATTATCTAGCATCCATTGTTCGATGGTAGAGAAGGCATCTTGTGTTAGCTGTATCAGGGTGGGAATGGAGTTAGCAGCACAGATAATTGTTGAATCGTCTGCATATTGGATGATTTTAGCATTAGGAATAGTGTGGTGGAAGTCGTTGATGAAAATGTTAAACAGTAAGGGACCTAATATAGAACCTTGCGGTACACCAGTGGCAGTGTTAAGAAATAAGGAAGTGGATTTCTTCCATTTGACGGCTTGTTGCCTATTGGAAAGGTAGCTAGTAAACCAGTTAATAGAATTGGGTGAGAGTTGTAGATTAGAGAGTTTAGTCAGAAGGAGAGAGTGAGAGATAGTATCGAAAGCCTTAGAAAGATCCAAGAGGAGTGTGGAAACGATACAGTTAGAGTCACATGCTTTATTTATGGTTTCAAGGAAGGAGAGTAGAGCAGTAGTAGTGCTGTGACCAGGTCTGAATCCATGCTGTGTGGGAGTAAGTAGGTGACTGTTGATGAGGTGGGGTAGAAATTGAATATGAATACATTTCTCATGTAGTTTAGAGATGGGGATAGGATGGCAATAGGTCTAAAGTTGGAGATGTTATTATTGTTTCCACCTTTGTGGAGGGGAATAATATATGCTTTCTTCCAGATTTGGGGTACATAGCCTTCTTGAATAGACCGGTTTATAAGAATACAGATGGGGAAGGCAATGGCATCAGCAGCTGTTTTTAGGAAAAAGAAGGGATATTATCAGGGGCATTAGAACATGGTTTTAATTTTAAGAGGAGTTTTTTAATAGTTGACACGGGGATGGGTTTGAGAGAGAAGAGAGATAGGTGGGAGGTGGAAGTATCTGAGGAGGGGGGGATTGTGGGAAGTGAAGTTGGATGAGTAGAATTATTTTTGAAAGATGATGTTAATTTGCTTATGGAGTCGATGAAAAAGCTGTTAAATTGGGAGGTTAGGTCAATTTCGGAAGCATTATGTTCTGGTTGAGGGTTTTCCTTTTTCCCAGGGTTGAAGAGGGTGGAGATGGTATCCCAGAATTTTTTAGGGTTGGTTTTGTGATCATTTTGGAGGGTAATGTAGTAGGATTTGCGGTCGGAAGTAATGAGTTTTTTTACTCTGTTATGGAGTGTTTTGTATTCATTCAGGGTGTCAGGTGTTCTGCTTTTATAGTGGTTCTTTAAGGCTTTATCACGGAGGCGCATGACAGCTAAGGTATTTTTAGTTAGCCAGGGGATGGTTTTGCTCTTAATTCTCTTAGTTCTCAAAGGGGCCAAGTTGTCTAGTAGGTTTAGAAATGTTGTATTAAAATAATTGACAGCTTCGTCTAAGGAAAGAGTTTTTAGAGGATTCCAGTTGAATTTTTTAAGTAAGTCAGAGAAGGAGTTGGGGTTGAAGTTCTTTAAAGAACGCAAAGAGATGGTGGTTTGTGGTAGTTGCAGTGAGGGAGAGTGACGAAAGTAGGAAAGTGGTCGCTGAAGGAGTCTGGGAGGGTGCCACTGCTGGTAATAAGATGAGGGTGTGATACTAGGATCCAGTCAATAGTGCTCCCAGAGGAAAGGTCTTTTGATGGTCTGGTTATGGAGCTGATGAGCTGTTGGAAGTTATAAAGGTTTATATTTAGGGATTTTGTGGGGGATTGGACAGAGGGCCAGTTAATGTTAACGTCACCTAGGATATAAGTCTCATTTGTAATATTGGAGGAGAGCCAAGAGAGTATGTCTTCGAGAATAGGTATGTTGTCACCAGGAGGGATGTAGAGGGAGGCTATGCATATGGTTTTATGCTTGTTTAGGTGAAGTAAGGCTAAAAGTAGTTCGGCGTTAGCAAATTGGGGAATAGGCTTAGAGTATGATGTAACTGAAAGGGAGGAGGAATAGAGTAGAACAACTCCACCTCCTTTTTTATGGGTTCTATCTTTCCTGATGATATTGTAGTTGGGGGGAGCTATTTCAGAATCTTTTATGGAGGGTTTTAGCCATGTTTCAGAGATAGAGAGTATGTCGGGATGGTTATGGAGAAGCCAGGCATGAAGGTTGGGGATTTTGTTGCATATACTTTGAGTGTTTAATGCTGAGAAGGAGAGGGTTTTTACAGATGGAGGGGTGTAAGATGGTGTACATGAGGAGTTGATGGGAAGAGGGACCTGGGTTGGGGTGAATGTCACCGGAAAGGAGGGTGTTGATTAAATGGTGAAGTTGGAAATAAAGGCCATTGAATAGTTTTGTGTATAGATTGTGGGTTGTATATTTGGTGCTAGTTAGGGTTAGGGTGGTGTGTTTGTGGATGGGGAAGAGTCTGAATGGGAAGAGAAGGGAAGGGTTACTGAAGTAAAGATGGGGGCTGATGAATGTTGTAGAGTGTTGGTTTTGTTCAGGGATTGAACTAGTAGTGTGAAAGTGGGGTGAATGGATAGTATTGAAGGGTATGGTAAGGTAGGTTAGATAGGATAGAACAAGAAGTAGTAGTAGATGGGTTATAAGTGAGGATGCTTTTGCTAGTATAGTTGTAATTTAGGGTTTTAGTTGGGAGGAGGGCTTCAAAAGAGTGGAGTGTATGGTGTAGATGTAAAAGGGTTGTGGTATGAGTTGATTGGGGAGTGGCTAGGATGGTGAGGTGTGGTATGAGTTGTTAGGGGAGGAGCTAGGAGGGTGAGAGGTGGGACAAGAGCTAAGTAGGGTGTGGTCAATGGGCTATAAAGCTAGAGGTAGTGGGGGTGGGTGGGATAAGGGGGCAGGGTAGGGGAGCGGAGTGAGCCCGTAGGGCGAACGGAGCGGGAAGAGCTAAGAAAGGAAGACCAAGAGATGAGTGAGCTATGAAAAACAATCAGCGAGGGCAGGAGTAGAAACACAAGGTAAGTAGCCACAGAGGATAGGAGTAGGGCACTGAGTCTAAGAGTGGAATGCAGACATAGAATTCATAAGGGTACAGAGGTAGGATAGGCAGCTGGAGGATTAGTCAGAAAGTTCAGAGCTAAGTAAGAATGAGATGTCTTGCTTATAAACAAAGTCTAGAAATGCAAAATTCCAAAGTGTTGGATTTCTACTGGACAAAATTAAACCTCAAAGACCTATAAAATATTGTTCTGATTGTGCCTTAGCAATTCAGCCAATTCAGCAATTTCTACACAAACTGGACAGTCTCCATTTTCTCTTTTCTTTCTGGAGGCTTGAATATAAGTAAGTTGCTTTGTTCCTTTTTCACTTTAGGAAATATTTTCTTAGTAGTAAGCATCATCGCTGATAAATATAAGACCATTTTTTTTTAAATTTCAACAATGTTGTCTTAACTTCTGTACAGCAAAAGGCAACAGGGATTACAAGCACACCATTCTATGCACACATTTGTAATCAGATAAAAGGCCTCTCAGTTTTTTTATTGCTGATTTTTCTCTTTCTCTTTTTCTGATCTGGCTCTGGCTATATGCACTAAAGGCAGAAAGAATATGGAGTGCTTAAGCCCATCTTTCTTCACAGTCAGTGTAGCACAGGAGCAATGCTTATATGTCTGCAGCCTCTGAATCAGCCACTTTTCTGTAACTGGACTCCAAATGATGACAAACACTCTGGACATTCTGACCAGTACAATAATCTCTCTTTTCTAATCTATTTCAATTTATATAAACAGAAGTGCACTGGATTATTCTAGGGCTACTTTGCCTGTATGAGGTTAATGGTGCAGCATACTGGAAATACAGTTGTTTACCTTTCACTTCACAGGCGTTCTTCTGTGCAACAGAACAGTTTCAGGCAGTACTGCACAAATATGCCACTTTGGAAAGCCAGTTGTACAGTTGTGTTTATATAACCATACTATTCTGTTTTCGTCCCCATCACCAGGACCATCAAACCCATCCCCCACTACCTGGTGCAGTACTGCCCCATTGAGTGACTATCCTTCCCAATACAGCATACCACATCTTGCCAGTCAGCTCTTTTATTTGTAAGGAAAATTACATTTCCAGTGACGTCAGGAATTTAAATTTCGAGTGATATATCCTAGTACCAGAGGAGAAAGAGGCAAGAGTTATGCACCAAAGGGTCATTATCAATAAGTGGTGAAGACTTTTCCATTTATGTTACTGGAGTACAGGTTATTGCTGCAAACTGAATGTAAAAGTTGAGAGTTATATGGGTTAATATGTGTTCCCAATATCATCTTGCAACGTGTTATATTTCAGAGGGCAATGGTCTCTGCCAGAGGATGATTCTGCTATTGACAACTCCATTCTCTTTTCCTAGACACAGAAAGGTTGGTAAGATACTGCTCATTTCAACCTCTCCCAGTTGGCTCCTGATTTTATGGATCCAGTACTTGAACACAGGGCCACAACTACTTTGCCATCCAAGGCCATATAACTCTGTTTTGCATTTTCGTCAGATGTTACTTTAAGTTTTCAGTGCAGTTCAGTGCAACCCTGGCATACATGAATGGACACTGAGCAGGTCTGTTCAGTACAGCATGATGTCATCCTGACATACATAGATGTACACTGAGCAGGTCTATCCAGAACAGCATAGTGCAACACTGACATACATAGATATACATTGAGCAAGTTTATCTAGCGCAGCATGGTGTAACGCTGACATGCATAGATGTACAGGCATACCCAATACAGTACAGAGTAACACTAACATAAATGGATGTACATCGAGCAGGTTTATCCAGGAGAGTGTTAACACTCATATACATAAATAAATCTATTCAGTTCAGCATGATACAACACTGACATACATGGCTGTACACTGAGTAGGTGTATCTCATACAGCACAATGTAAGACTAACATACACAGATGGACAAAGAGGAGGCATATCAAGTATATCATGGTGTAACACTGACATATATGAATGTACACTGAGCAGACTTATGCAGAACACATAATCCTATTTTTTTTAAATCAGTTCAGGGCTCTTATCTGAAGTGTAGACCAGGTAATAAATATATAAATGAATAAAAGCTACATTATTGTGCTTACACATATAATTCTGTGTTCTCACTTCCTGATTTGTAGCTTATCCAATGACTATGGCGAAAAAATGAATATCAGAGCTACAGTGAGTCAAACCAGCAAATAAAAACACAGAAGAGCATGTACTGATTAGAAGTTTATCCAGCAAAGTTTCCATTGTAAGTTAAGCATACCAGAGTACTTTACACTGCATTTATAAGCCTTAAAGTGCACATGATACCAAGTCTTTGTATAAAAAGTATCAGGCCAGCTGTGAGGGGCAATCATGAAGAACGCTAGCATTGTCTCTACAGTTGTCATAATGCAAGGCCAGCAGCATAGTGTGATCGGTATCACATCTTTCTGACAGGTATGGAGACTTGAGGACTGGTGATTTCCATGCAGCAGTATACACACTTGGTAAGTGTGAGAGGAGCTGCTTATTTAAGTTATTTGGATTTTTCGTTAAATCTGTTTATAAGAAAAAAACAGAAAAATGGCCGATAACCCCTGTCTCTGTGTAATAAGCCTCAGGAGGCCATATCACTGAATGAATAAAAATAATTAAATCATGGTTAGAATGAACTGAAAGGAAACTGTATTGAGCCAAATAGAAAGAAAAGCACTTTTACCTTCTAAACTATTTCCTAGCACTGTAGACGTATTCAGACCAATATTCATGCCACAGTAACCTCACTCTGCTTCTTTTAAAGGAAAAAATCCTAGGAGTAGGAGGAAGTTTTAAAGGCTAGCAGCCTCCCTTACAAAGTAAATTAACAATCTATGTATCTGTCTAGCTATTTAATCTAATATACCTGCTGATTTGTCTGTCTATACATGTATCTATCTAGATGTCTATCTAGCTAACTAAATAAAACGTGTAGGTGAAAAAGAAAAGTGTTGAGGTGCTTATTGAAAAGCAGACAACTCAGTCTGCTCACATAATCATGTCACTTGCTATTCTGGACCTGCATTTATGTGAGGTCTGATGTTTTCTATTATAGCCCTGTGGAACATTTGAGGCAGCATTTTGTGACACTGCATCACTCTTCTTTATGGGGCAGTAAGTGACACTCTTTGTTGTAATAGCTTCAATGCCTTGGCTTACTGCTTCAATGCATATTCCTTTTGCTCCATGCCTATGGCACTTGTGCAATGCACTTATAAATACACATGCTGGTAACATATTTAGCAACAGTGCATTGAACAAAATATTAAACAAATTGGCTTTAATCTATCATATATTGATATCTACACCTAATTATGGAAAATGCCCAATGCTTATGGCACTTGTGAAATGCACTTATAAATATAAATGCTGGTAACATATTTAGCAACAGTGCATTGAACAAAATATTAAGCAAATTGGTTTTAATCTATCATATACTGATATCTACATCTATTTATGTAAAATGCCCATTTTCTGTTATACACATAAAGAAAAAAACGTCTGTTAGATGAATGCTGTGCATTTGCACATTTTTTTTCTCCTCTCAGACCTGAGAAAAGGAGCAAGCATTACCATTAGCATTTACACATGGCATATAAAGAAACATTGTCTTTCAGATATAAAGGCTTATTCATAGCTCCCTAGGACCTTCTGGATGGTATTATGTGTCTATCAAGTACATTTTAAGTGGCAAATTATTAAAACATTAGTCAATATCACAGTTACATTCATTAATGCCCCTAATGTCCTACCAGGTTTTAAAAATGAGCAGTGCTTGGTATGTCTTTACTAGATGCAGCAGACATGGGACTCCTAATTTCATTTGTGGCAGGGCTTTGCATTGAATATAGCATCACATTTGTACTGCTCTTCACTTTTTTCAACACAGTATTTCATGTGATAAGGAAATGTCCCTCAACCCTTCCATTGACATCATATGTTCCTTTATTTTGTCTTTTTCCTTGTTTCTAAACTCTTCATTTTTGTCTCTCCGTGCTTTCTAGTACCAGGTAACATGTTTTAAATGCATGGTTGAACACCAGGCTAGCTGCTCCAAGAGTAACTAAGGTGCACAGAACTTCTGCAGGACTGCGACATACTGTTCATCTGTTACTTCAATTGGAAACCTTTTATCTTGGCAGTCCCTCCTGCCTTGACGATATTTTCTAGGAAATGGCTAGCACAATGGTGGACTGCTTAACTTTGTTGCTTCAAGGCACATTGTTCTCTGGTGTGCTTTTTGGCTGGGGTGCCTTCCATGTGGAGACTGCACCGTCACTATGTCCATGTGGATTTTTGATAAGTGCTCAGTTTTCCCCTACATCTCAAACATGTGCAGTAAGTGAAATGACATTCTTCCAAACTGCATATAAGAGAGTGTGTTATACCTTTGTGCATCCATGCATGTGTGTGTGTGTGTGTGTGTGTGTGTGTGTGTGTGTGTGTGTGTGTGTGTGTGTGTGTGTGTGTGTGTGTGTGTGTGCGTATGTGCGTGTGTGTGTGTGTGTGTGTATGTGCATCTGTGAGTGTGTGTGTGTGTGTGTGTGTGTGTGTGTGTGTGTGTGTGTGTGTGTGTGTGTGTGTGTGTGTGTGTGAGTGCATTCTGCAATGGGCTGGCATGCACAGTGAAAGACAACATAGCTGCTGCCCTCATGTCACCCTTAAGTGGTTTAAGGGGGTAATCAGGGAATGAATGAATGTTTCTCTAGTCAAACAGCTTGTAGCAAAAGTGGAGTATTTTTTCTACTGACAGCAGTTATACAATGCCTTGTCTGTCAGTGAATCCTTTAAACTCATGACTGTTAAAGGACGAGCATTGTTAATAGTCAGTATTTCTACTATGCCATAAGCAGCAAAAATCTTATCAACAGTTTGTATGACTATAAACGGGAATGTAGAAACACTAGTTTTATTATATGAATTCTTTAATAATGAATGCTAATAAACATCTTTATTATATGCTGGCTCATACAAGTTTTATTTTTCTGCCATATAAAACTATCCTTAAGTATTTTCTTTGTTGCATCATAGTAGTAGAAAAAGAATATTTTCTCTGTCACCAGTGAGTTTGTTTTTACTGGCCTTAAGAAGGCTTCATGTGCTATGTACCGTTCTTCTGAAGCTGCCTTGATATCATTACTATCAATATGGAACCTTTGAGCAAACATGTCCTACTTTCAGAAACTGCTATCCTTGCCTCTTCTTTGTACATGCCAGATCTCCTAACACTTTGTTATACCAAGTTTTACTACTAGAGTGTTCCTTCAGGTTTTGTAAATCAGTATATCTTCCTGCTGCAGTTTTAGTGTCTCTTTGTGACTGCCACAACAACATTTCTATTTTGACGCCCTCTATTATTACTTCTATTATATGCTGAAAGATTTCAGCAGCAGAACAGATCCAGTAATATCAATTATGTTAACCTACCCGGCCTATGTCAGCAAAGGGCATGATGCTACTATAGCTTGGGTGAAGGTCACGCTGGTGATGACCTGATTGAGATCTGACCTAATAACACCTTTAATCCACTGAGCTCACTTATATCACCTGTTGAAGGTATCAGGTACCCTCCCTCTGAATACCTCTGTCTGTAGTTGCCATATCCACAGAAACCCTGAATTCACCTAGACTTTTAAGCTTTCATAATACCAAGGGGTCAAGCCCAGTGTATGTGTGCCCAATACTTTTTCAATAATGTACATTTCTGTAGTTTAAACATTTAAACTTATTCCTCATTTGAAAAGGAATCCTTCTATAAGAATGTGTTAGTGCTCAGTCTGGCAATTTGCACAGAAGGCTAAAGCTGTGAGGTACTAAGTTTGATACCCTGAGATGAAACTGAGTGCATCACTTAGCCAGGTATTACTACCAAATTGCTCCTGAAAGGGACTGGGTGTCTAGGGAGCCTACTTGCTTAACAAATGGATATTAATATTATTATGAGGTTCATTAGCTTTCCAGGACATTAAACAAACATCTACATTTAGTCACCAGTTTGTGAAGTCTGTACTCTGTTCATTCACAACTACATTGCTCAGTAGGTAAGCCATCTGCACAACACCTAACACTTTACCTGTGGAACAGCTACAAATGTTACTTTCTCTACCAGGTGGAGCACTGAAAAAGGATTTTGTCACCTTCTCTTTTATTATTTTTTCAGTTAAACAAATTTTCTTTTTGACTGGTTGTCCTAAGCACATTGATTCTTGTGTCAGATTTCTTTAGCTCTGGCATTGTCTTCAATTTCTTTTATATTTTTTCTGATTTACTGTTCACTGAATCTTCTGTGCCTAGCATATTTATCACAGTTTTTGCATTTTACATCACCTCTGTTTTTTTTCACAAAATTATTACTTATGAAAAAAATGCTTTTTTGTCACTTTCAGTGTCTTCTTCTTCAGTGTCTGTTTTGTCACCTATTCTTTATATATGTCTTCCTAACTTGCCTTATTGTCCCTTTCTGTCTCTGGTCTATTATTGCTTCAGCTTTGCAAAGCTAACATCTTATTTTTATTAATTGTTAACTGCGCAATCCCTCTAGGAGCAGTCATTTTTTTAAGGACTGATCTGAGAACACAGTCTAGTTATGTGATTTGTTCAGAGTCACATAATAGCAAGTGGAACAGAGGGAATCAACCCCTTGACTGCAGGAGGGATCTTGTTAGTAGCTCGTGACCCTAATAATTTACACTAAACTGCTTGGTTGTGTTACATGCATTACATATACATCTTACCCAGGAATGGAACTACCTTTTGGGCACCATTTCAGTAAATCTGCACTGTGATACCTGTGAAAACTGATATGAATTATGATAACTTAATACTTGGTAATACTGTATATATATATGTATATATATATATATATATATATATATACATACACACACACACACAATATATATATATATATATGTGTGTGTGTGTGTGTGTGTGTGTGTATGTATGTTAAATATATTATATACACAAACACACACACACACACACACACACACACACACACACACACACACATATATATATATGTTAATTATATTATACACACGCAGATATATATATATATATATATATATATATATATATATATACACACACACACACACACACACACACACACACACACACACACACACACACACACAGACACATATATTTGTGTGTGCGTGTGTGTGTGTGTGTGTGTGTGTGTGTGTGTGTGTGTGTGTGTGTGTGTGTGTGTGTGTGTGTGTGAGCAAATAGGACAAATGCCATGAAATCTCTAAAAATAAACTTGTAAAACTGTGGGTGATGGGTGTCTTCAGAAATACATCATGATAGTCAATTAACAGATGGTGTTGCTTCATCATCAGCAATGACCTTACTGAACAGGCAACCAAGCTGTTAGAATGAGCACAAGTGAACTGTTTAGAGAAGAAAACCACAATCTTGTGATCCTTCAGCATTAGAGGACCATCCTGCAATCATAAGACTACTGAGAATAACAAGCAATCAAGTAAACTTTCACAAACCATCTAAAACTTTTCTGCAGCCCCTTAGTTTATGTACAAGAAAGCAATTTCAGATTTTTTTTACCCCTTGTGCATTTTACTCTTCTCTGTCATTGAATACTCTGCCCCCTTACTCCCCCCCCCCCATATTACACCTTCAGAAAAACTATTTGGCCATTAGACAAAATGCTGAGAGCAAGAGGGAAGTAATTGTTGATTAGCTAGCAGTAACAGCGTATTGTTTGGTTAAGAGCAATGTGGGGGCTTAAGATGCCTTACCTACGTACCTACACTTAAACGCACAATGATTTTCATTATCAGTGAGGTTTCATTACAGCATGAGTCCCCCCGCTGGGTAGTATGTGTTTCATAGCTATTTCTGCTGTAAACATTCTTGCCCTACATGCCCTGAATTAGAAACACTAGCATGTGGCATTACATTTTATTTCTAAGAAACTGATGCTTCAAATAACATTGGAAGATTCTGCCTTAAATGTATAGCAATTAAAACAAATAATTCATACAGAGCCCTTCTCATCTTCCCATGCCTATAGCTTTAGAAAGAAAGTGTAAGATTCAGGAAATAAAATTCTAAGTAAACTCTGTAAGATCTAAAGTTTTGTACTACTAGTGTTTTTGCTGAAACTCGGTAAGTATGTTCAACTACAGTAGGAGTGGAGATGGGCATTATAAATAACAGTGTTTATGAGATGAAATGTACAATTTAAGAACCTGGTTCTGCAGGCTATCAAGGTGTGACAGAGGCAGTTAATGACCTAGCAATGCAGATTATTTTGAACATATATCAGATCAGTGGATGTTATTAGTGCTGTACACACAAAACATTTAAACTAAAAATTATCCATCCACTAATAAGCTGCTTGTACTCTACTGTTCCACAACAACCACAGTTTCACAACAATAACTGTAAAATAACCTTTAATAAATCATGCCTTGTTGAAGTTCAACAGAGTTTAAACTTGACATCTGTGTTCCATTTGGCTAATACTAGGTAACACTTGCGGAAGCAGACTTACGCAGTTTCATATCATTTATGTCAGTTTTATTATAAGAAGTATTTCATGTAACTGTTAATACTCACAAGCTCTGCTCATTGTAACAGAACTTTAAAGTGTTTAGCAGTACGTGATGGTGGGCAGTTTGTTTCTGAGGGCACGTTGCCAGATTTGTCATACTAGCACTAACATCTGAGAATTGTTGGAGTACTGCAGAATGTCACGCTTCATCTTCCCCTTATTCAGCTAGTTGTTAATTAGGTAAGTGTAAAAATCCATGCAGAATACATGACAGCATCCTCCTATATAATGACCAAAGAAATACACCTATTTTACAGAAAGCATCTAGTAAATTACCAATTGTCACTAAACAACACTCAGTGCAGGCATTACTATTTGTACTTTTTCCTCACTGAGGCATGGTTTTGGGCATTAAGTATCATTAAATAGTCATAATCTTCTTTTTTCTTCAGTCCTTCGCTGAACTAAAGCTTGGCCTCCTGGCTGTTCTGTTGACCCTATTGCTTCCCTTGGACAACAGCCCTCCAGTTCTTTCATTCATTCCCAGGAGGGAAGGTCGGGTATACCAGTAGCAGTGTCATCATTCTGAAGAAGATTGTGGTGTTCTTCTTTGTAGTCTTGATTTCTCGTGCATGCCTGTCAGCATCCACAGGGGTGGCATGAAGCATGTACTCTCATGCATGCCTGTTAGCATCCACAGGGGTGGCATGATGCATGTACTCTCGTGCATGCCTGTCAGCATCCACTGGGGTGGCATGATGCATGTACTCTCATGCATGCTTGTCAGCATCCACAGGGGTGGCATGATGCATGTACTCTCATGCATGCCTGTCAGCATCCACAGGGGTGGCATGATGCATGTACTCTCATGCATGCCTGTCAGCATCCACAGGGGTGGCATGATGCATGTACTCTCGTGCATGCCTGTTAGCATCCACAGGGGAGGCATGATGCATGTACTCTCATGCATGCCTGTCAGCATCCACAGGGGAGGCATGATGCATGTACTCTCGTGCATGCCTGTCAGCATCCACAGGGGTGGCATGATGCATGTACTCTCATGCATGCCTGTCAGCATCCACAGGGGTGGCATGATGCATGTACTCTCCTGCATGCCTGTCAGCATCCACAGGGGTGGGATGATGCATGTACTCTCGTGCATGCCTGTCAGCATCCAAAGGTGTGGCATGATGCATGTACCAAGTGACATGATCAGTTGGCACTAACACAACCCTGTAGACAAGCATCTCATGATTCCTGGTTTTCACCAGGAATTATTCTATGGAGAGTGTGCCCATGAGCACATGCCTAGTCATTCCGCTACTCCCTATGCCAGATCCAACAGGTGTCTGAGCCAGTAGATGAATTTCAGTTGCCTTGGTCATAGTCAAGGATTTATCTCTCAGTGCTAGTTTACTTCTGTATAACTGGTGAATGTGAGAATAATCCATATATAAATCTGATAATCATAAAGCCCTGTAATGAATTTACTCCAATTATATTTACACCATGTCATACCATTGCTGTATATACTCCTATAATACACTCATGACAAATGTATTTGCTTTATGTCATTCACTCGTTATTTATCTACGGTGTTTTTTTTTGTTTCTTGTTACCTGTGGAGCTTTTTTCCCTGGGCCTCCACAGAAAATGGGCTCTTTGGCCCAGTGGACTATCCCGGTAAACAAATGCAACTAAAATAAAATAATAGAATAAATAATGATTACATGTTTTAGCCTTATAAATGGAATGAGTGTTACTGGCCTTCTAAAAAAAATGAGTATTCTATCTTAAAGACTGTTAAGAACACTGATGAAACTGTAACACACAATAAAAAGTGAATGCTTACATTCGTCCACATACATCACTTCTAACTTCAAGACTGAAAGCAGAAATAAATGTCATAGGTTTTAATACAAGCATTTCAAATCCATCTGGTCAGCAGTATAATGTTTGAGCTCCCTCTGCTGATCGCAAAGACAAAATGCAATTGAACAACTTTCTGCTGAAGCAGTGGTCAACACAGTCAGGTAGAGCAGTAATGGACATAGTTGTAAAACATGTCATCTCTGTGTCACTACTAGACAGAGGCATAGTAAACTAAACCCTAAAAGGGCGTAGTATTCTCATCCTAAGGGGTGGTGTAAGCCACATACACTCTGGCTAGGCTTATAAATGCCTTAGGGCAGATAGCCTAGTACGAACCTATGAACCTATGAACCTATGAACCTATGAAGTGTACGTGCTTCAACTCTGACATGGATCTTTTCCTACTGGGAAGTTGTCTGGGTAGAGTTGTAAAACATAAAGTGTACCTGCTTCCACTCTGACATGGATCTTTTCCCACTGGGAAGGTGACACTGTCATGCCACACCTTACTCCTGCATGCAACAGAACTTGGTGTGTTGTGAACTTAGTAAGCAACAAAAACTAGTCATTTTATTTACCTATGTGTCTATCTAATTTTTTTATAACTGTAGATTATTTTATTTACTTATTTTTAGAAAATGTGTTGTCATTTTCAGGGGGCTTTCAGGCCAGAGGCTTAATTACAATAGTTAAAGGTGTGCCTGTAATAATGTTTTTTTTTTTTGGCTTAATGGAATGCAAGTTTCAGTGTTGGTTCCTTTAACTGTTTCAAATAAAAGGAAATGTTACATCTTGCAACAGTTGTTCTATGATATTGTACATCCCCTGGCTTACCTGTAAACAAAAATGTATAGGCTTCAGCTGATGTCTGCCCAACACATGCAGAGTGTGGAGTGCAATTCATACTTCTGTGCCTGTATATTATACTGAAGTCTCAGCAATGATGGGGTAAAATGGTGAGTTCTTGCATTATTTTCTTCTGAATTCTGAAATGATTAGAAGCAAAATGTGGTAGAAGCCACTACATACACCACACATATGCCATAATTTAGCTGCTGAGTGACTTGGGCAGTCCCTATGTTTCTTTTTAGTAGCATAACAAACTCACCCCTAGGTGAATGGTGCTCCCTATCGCTACATTTACTAGCTTGGCCAGATAATTATTTGGTTCTCACCAAATGGAAGACTATAAGTGACCCAAAAATGTGCCAATATGTATATAAGTAATCTTTATAGAAGTGCTATTAATAATTAATTGTAAACAGAGTGATGTTTCTTTTGAGAAAGTGTTTCTGTTAAGTTGGACTGTACCTGTTTATTCAAGAATATAAAGATACCCATCTGCATTACTAAAAGCAGAATTCCTTAATCGGTAAATGAATATTATATAAAATCAGAGCTTAGAGAAGCACATTCACAGAACATTTGCCATTTGTAGAAAGTTACAGGGTGCCCAGAGCAGCAACTCTGGAAGACAGAATCAACAACAGTGAATGAAGTCTTTGAAGGAAAAGCTGAAAAATGTTTCTGCTAGTCGATGATTAAAAGAGATGAATATGCAGTTTATTATGCGCAAACAAAATTAGACAGTTCATTCCAAGCAAAATAAAGTCTTGTGGTTTAATTAAATGTACAGCAGGTACTTTTCAACGAGTCTTGTAATACTTGGAAATGGTCACTTTTGGTAGCTCTGTCTAGATTCCTCTGGGCATTTTGGTACCAGTTATTAATTCCTAAAGCTTCAGTTACCATTGCCAATATGAGTGTAATTACCCCAAAGATAAGGAGAAGGTAGAAAGAGAGAGAGAGATAATTTTGTGGTGTGCTGAGATTTGTTTAATTCACCTGTATGTGGATCTGTGTGTCAAGATGCTCCCAGTGGCAGCCAGAGAGATGGCTGATGTAGCTACATCAATAGCTAATCAAAGGATAGTACTATCATTAAAACAACTTAGCCAAGAGGAGTTACCTGAGTGCATCTTACCACCACTGAGCTGTATGCCCACCAAAAGGGATGGCATTCAGCTGACTTGGCCTTGATCATATCATCCCATTTAACTGGAGAACTACTCAGAATCTTTGTAGATGTGGAGAGCAGAAGTGTAGCTGGCTCATCAAGTGCCCTGTACCGGTACTATGAACTATTGTAGTGATTGGCTTATTACAGTTAGAGGCATGCCACCCCCACCCCCCGCCACAGCCATTCAGGTCCCATTTGTTTTGTACCCTGCCCCCAACCCTCCTTCTGTGTTTATTATTAAAAAATGTTTTCTTCTTTTCAACAGCAGCAAACTGCTCTGTACATATGTAGCAAGTGGTTGTTGTAATTTAAACTCTGCCAACATAGAACACTATGGCACTCATGTTTTAGTTTAAAAAAATCTTTTAAACTGTAGCATCTACTTGCTACAAATGTAGCAAACAGCTGCTACAGTTTATACCTTGCCTGCATGGAGCGCTACAGTGTTCAGGTTTTAGTTAAAAAAATGAAAAAAGAGAGTTTTTTTTTTACTTTTAAACTGTAATAATCTAGTTGCTACACTTTAGACCACAAACAGAGTGTGGCAGCCCTCAAGTTTGATGGCAAATGCATTAAATATATCTGGACTGACTGATCACGCTTCCCCCAACACTTTGTGCCCAGAACAGTTGCCTTTCTCACCATACCCTAGCTATGCTACTGGTGGAGGAAGCTAATTATGAGAACTAAGATAAAGTCAAAAAGGCTTAACTTGTCAGATCTAGTGTTATCATAAAAATAGAACCTCAAAAGTTTCACCGCTGTATATTTTCTTATAATAAACTTGTTAAGATCACATCTTTGTACCTTAAAGTATAATATTACTTTATAGCTAGATTCAGAGGGTCAACAAAATAAAACAATATAAATAATAGCAGGGGTGTAGCAATCAAATTCTGTTTTGTACTCACAAGCTCCTAGTGCTACCCCCGTTGGACACCTATCTCTTACAAATGGGCACATCTCTCAAAATGCTGCGCTGTGAACACTTAATAATGTAAATAACATTTTCAACTATTCCTCCCATAAAACTATTAAAGATATTGCTTTTAGATTATATTGCACCTGCTGTTTGAGGCATTCATTTAGACAGTTGTAGACATAATATGACTGAATAAAGCCATATTGGTGTACTCATTAGAGTATGCCTGGCCACACCCTTGATTGATAGCAAATGACAAATTCAAAAGGGTTTTACCTACTGCTTTAAGAAAATGGGTGAATTAAACTGACCCTAAAGTTTTGCGCTAGTAGAAAGACTGTTATGCCATACTACCCTGTATAATTCTAAACAGTCTAGACCAGTAGTAAAACCAGTATCAAACGTTAGTAACAAATTAAAAGTAACAGGTGTAGACATACCCTGTTTTAAAGGCAATGAAAGTGTCACATAGCTAGATTTTGTATTAAAGATAGCAACACTGTTGAACCTTTGAAAACTATAACCTCTGAAATGCATGCTGTTAGTGATGTCATGCCACTAGATTGTGATAAATACTCTTTTGAAACAGTTGAAACTGTATTCTGTTCCTGTGCACCTGCCAAGCTAATTAAATGCAATATCTTAATAGATGGTAGGGAACTGCAAGGTCTGTTACACTCAGGCAATATGGAAATACTTATTCAAGGGCAGTACGTATATCAGAAGAAAACTAATAGTGGTATGCATTCTTGGTGATAAGAAACAGTATTTTATTACTCAGAGAGAAGTGCAAAATGGGTTCCTTCTAGCTGTTGATCTTCCCAGTTTAACACAACATAATAGTAAGGAAAGAGTTTTCCCAATTTAAAGAGTTGTGGAGGCAATGAGAAAAAAGTAGCTCTTTTGAGAGCCTACTCTATTAGTGTGGGGAGGGAAATCAGCAGGTAAGTAAGCATATAGATGTATATGAATCCTACAAAGTCCAAGAAATTGTCTTACGAAGTCTTAAATGTACAAACAATTGGCTACAGATCCAAAGAGAGGACAAACCAACACCAGTTAGACATATGTAAGTGCGCATCTCTAATGGAACCAGAAGAAGTAAAAGACTTATCCAGTAAAACATCGCAGGTTTAAAATGATGCAAAGCAGGGTATTCAAGTGACTATACAGAACGGTTGTGAAAAGAATGTTCCCTGAAAGAATGTGTTCTAAGGAAATTAAGTTGGAAGTATAGAAATGTACCGCTTGAGCTGAATTCTAAACTTCCTGTCAAACTAGAACAGAAAGCCCAGAAATGGAGAGTTGTAAGCAGCAGGTGTGTGGTATGGGGAAGAAATGTAACAAAAAGAAGGACTTCTCTAGGATAGCTGAAGAAAAAGGAAACAACACCTGGTCAGAGTTCTAAACTCATTTCTGTCAAGATAAGACAAAAACTTCAAATAAGGGAAGAGTCTAGGTAACAGGTTTCTGTAAGTATGTAAGGAAAGAGAAGAATGAAAGCTAAATCATTTGGTGAGGGAGCTCAGGCTAGAGATGAAATGAAATTGAGAAGATAAAGGAAAGCAAAAAGAGGCCTAATTATATTGCTGTTGAGCAAAAATAAAGGAACAGGAAAGGTTTATGCATCAGGTTCATAAAGAATGAAACAAGAAAAATTAAATAAGGCAAAGATAGCAAGTGACATTCAAAGAATACAGGTATGAGCTGATTTTCTAGGACACGACGTAGACAATCATACCCTAGTACCTGCATTAGTAGGAGAGGAGGCGGTGCCTTCTACTGATGACAGGCTGACCTTGAGGCAGCCTCAGAGTATATTCACCTTCAGGTAAGCTAGTAAATTTTAAGAAAAGGCACAGCAAGAAGATGACACTTTGAGAAGAGCTCGGGACACTATAATAAGGATCGTAAAGGAAGAAACTGACCAAGATGTGTCTTCCTCTTATCAATACTATGAGTTACAAAATTAATTGTTACAGTGTAAGGAAAGAGGAAGTAGCACACCAACGATTTGTGCCAAAGGCTTTTAGAAACCAAGTGATGAGAATAGTACACAGCCATGCTAAGGGACACCTAGGAAAAGGCAAGACTAAAACATAGATCTTAGCAAAGATTTACCAACTCATTATAACAAAGACAAAAATAAAAAACAAAAACAAAAAACTGAGAACTTCTCTTCTGGATGCCCTGTCTGGCAGAAAGCAGCCCATCATTCAGGTTTTAAAAATTGTTTAATTCCTGTGCCCATCAGAGTAGTGCCATTTGAACATTGTTGGACCATTGGTATAATCCAGCAATGAATTTCAATGTATTTTAGTTTGGACTTCTCAATTAAGTACCCCAAAATTTTCCCGATACATAAAGCTAATGCTAAGCCTATACTCCAGGCGCCAGTCTTATTTTTTTCCAGAGTGGGGATACCAGTGCAAATACTTACCTGTCAGAGGGCTATCTTTAACTCCAGAATAATCTACCAACTGTGCCAGAGCAATAAGGTCAACTAAGCTTGTACCAGTCCCTGATGGACTGCTGGAGCATTTTATCCAAATGCTAAAGTCCATGCTAAAAAAAATATTGAGAAACACCATAAAAACAGAACGGTTAATACAGTACCTCTGATTTGTCATTACAGAAGTGTCAGAAGCCTTGAATGGGTTCAGTCCTTTTATGTTATTATATGGCAGGCATGCTTAAAGATTATTAGACAGTGCTCGGGAAACATGCAAAGAACAGAAACCCCATTTAAAAGCGTCATATAACACTATTTCAACTTGCAGGACAGGATAAAAGTAGTGATGCCCAGAGTCTGGAAACCGATGGCAAGAGATCAAATTACACAAGGGGTGTATAACAGAAATGCAAAGAACAGCTAACTTAAATAGGACGAATGTCGTGATGTGCATAGCATAAGAATAAGTGTGAAGAGCTCAAACTACATGAAGAGTGGATAACAGAAATGCAAGGAACAGCTAAATGAAAGATGGAGAGAGAATGCTAGTTTTTGTCACCTCTGCAAATACATGCTTTTGCCAAAATGTCTGGGTTCACTTGAAATAACAGAGAAAATAAATGAGGCAAACTGCAGAGACAGCTAGACAAGTAAGAGAAGACCAGAGCCATTATACCCTATCATCATTTTGAAACTGTAGAAGGAAGTATAAACCTAATTAGTTAATTTAGCAGCAAAGACTAGTCAATCTGGTAAAGAAAGAAAACTGACTTTGTGCCTCCAGGTCAGATACATAATACATTGTTCAAACCACAGTAACAAGAAATATATATTTTTATTATAAAACAAGAAAGCATTTTCATAATTACTTGGGAGAACAAATCTGACTCAGCACCATAATGAGAGTAGTCCAGGAGAGAAGTTTAACTTAAAACCATGCCAAATCTTTTAAATACCAAAAAGAAAAGGGTCTGGCATGAGGAAGTGCATCATGATCTATTTACTCAGTCATAAGCTAGATAAAGCAGAAACTATAGTCTGGCAGTTGGCATAGAGAATTAAGGCTACGAGGTGCAGTTCTGAGGTACAGGATTTGATGTCCTCAGCTCTCATTTACCAAATATGTGACCTTGATTAAGTCACTTAACCAGACATTTCTCCAGGCTTTCCCCTGGAAAGGGACTGTGTGCCCAGTGGGGTACCTGGTTAACAACTCAATATTATTATTATTATTATTATTATTATTATTATTATTAGGCATTTTGTGACTGAAAGACAATGCCTAGCCATTAAATGGGTACTTAGGATAAGAATTCCCTTTAGTAAAATACCATACCCTCTGGTCTGGTTACATCAACAATGGGAAGAGAACGTAGAGCTCAGTAGATGGGCCTTTTTCTCTGCTGTCATTTAAATTCAAAGTCCAACACAGGCAAGGGTCAGCTCAACACAATGTGAATGGCATATGTCAGGCACACAGCCTATCAAATATATATGAAACTAATAGTTTCAAATGGGGCACTGGGGAACTTGTAGAATCATGAGGTAGTTCCCCACAAATAGAAGAATACAAATAATCCAAAAACATGTAAATCTTTCTGTAAATAATATATATAACAGTGTTACAAGCAATCCGTAAATACAAAGTGTAAGCAAAAAGTAAATACGATGAGGTTGCTTGGGGATGAGGCAAGACACGCAACTCCTAGTATAAAGAGCTCTGCACTGGATTTTTTTCTCTATAGGAAATATTTGAATTCCAGTATGTCTTTCCTCTCCAAAAGCTTCAGATCATCATAACTTAAATTTTTCTATAATTTTTTTTTTTTTTTTGGAAATTACAGCAGTTTTCCTGCCAGACGTTCTCTCAGTCTTTTACCTTTGGAAGTGAAGCTATGATGTCCTCAAAGTTTTCCCACTTGAATGCTTCCTTGAAGAAGCACTTTCAACAAATAATGTTTTCACTGCAGAAACTTTCCTTGAAAATTGACAGCTTTCTGAAACAACTGGACAACCTACAGGACAATAATATGAAGCAAACAAAAAATTACTAAAGGAAATGATACAAAACTATGATTCCAAAATACTTGAATCTAAAACAACATTAAAAACAATGATGGCAGAGTGAAGGAAGATGAAATCCAGTCAGAAATCTTACTAAATGAAAATACCTGGTTATTAAACAGGCTTGAGGATATGACAAATTGTGAAAAGAGGTGCAACATAAGACATTTTAGGCTTCCTGAAGAAATAGAAGGAGAGGACATGCTAACTTTCTTTCTCAAGACCAAAATTCTTAAACCTTCAGGAATGTCTGCCATTTGGAATTAAGGCAGCCTGTTGACCACTGGGTAAGCCACCTTCATTAAATACTTAATCACTGATTAGATCAGTTGTAATAAAATTGTCTTACTTAGATAAAGAGATAGTATTGAAATCTGTCAGGGCTGAATTACCAGTTAAACTTCACCAGGATACCATCAGATTTGATAATGACTATGTAATAATGACTCTAGAAAAAATAAAAAAAAAGTTAGTCACTAATAAGCCTATTTAAAAACAACATCAAAGTTCAACTTTTATAATTGGCTAGACTCAAAATATTTCCTCAAACATGACCAAAAATATTTAACAGCCTGGAGGAAAATGCTTCTTATGTAAAAAACAATAATGTTGTAACTCTCGCAGAGGACATGGACTGGAATGTTGCTTCTTTGGAAAGAATTTCAGAAAAAAAATTCATGGAAAGATGGCAGCAAAACAACCAAATCAGCATTATCTTTAACTGCATCTAACAGTGAAAAGAAAAAAATATGACCAATACTAATAACGTAATCCTAACCATTTCTCTTATAATCCATAAACAACAGATCTTTAAAAGAAAAATTGTCAATGTGCAAATTAATGTTGTTTATTGTATTTCACTTATTTTGATATAATTACTATTATAAAGTAGTCTGCAGTATCACAAGGTAAGACTTTTGAAATTATTTAGTAATCAACTAATCAATTTTGAATATATTTAGTAATAGCTAAATATACATAAACTGTCATCCTTTGGAGTTCTGTTTGTACTGGGATTTCTGGTACATTTAGGTACATGTATTCAGTTTTCATAATGTTCCTTGTGTAAATGAAGTTTGCAGTTTGTTAATAAGATGGAGTACATATTTTGCTGGGAGGATTGCCTTCCCCATCTCAAACCTGCATTTGTATGGACAAAATAAAGTCAGGAATGTTATACTTATAAAAAGTTATAGAGTTTCTAGACAGAGGCATTTGGATGGGTGTCCTTGTTTTTAGTGTTGAATAAGAGCTGAGTTGATTCATGATTGACATCATGACTATTATAATGTATTTCAGCCCACTGGTCATGGGTGGGGGGGGGGGGGCAGCGTTACAGCTGACTCACTGACACTTGGACTCCTCAGTTTCCCACCTATGGTATATATAGTTTTCTAGTCCTGTGGCACATTGAAGCTGGTGTATTCTGCTTTATTTATTTTTATAGCAGTGGACTGCTAGTTCTGATGGTTTTCTTCTACAGATGTCCTGGTTTTCTTCTCTGCTGTGTACTGAAAGCTGGAAGTTGGAATGTCTCTTTAGTCATGTTTCCTACTGCAGGTGTTGACAGGAAGGAGTCTTAGTGTGCTTAGAGTGCTTTCATGAACTGTTACATCCTTAAGTACAGTGCTAATTCCATAACCCATTAACTCCATAAACACAAAACTGTCACATCTAAAGCGACATGACAATCTTAAAATGACACAAACCATAACATTTTAAAGGCTTCACAAAATTATAGCAAAACCATTATTACATTTGAAATGACTCTCACCATAATGCAGAGTTAGAGAAACTTCAGCATCATTATGCAGAATTTCTGATAAATTAGAATTTTTGCTTAATGTATAAGACATAGTGTACAGCTATGTGTGAGCCTGTAATACTTTTTTAACTTTCAAGACAAATATTCAGGGATATCCAACAGCCTGTTGTGACACCTAAAAAATTAAAAAAATGCTGTTGACAATCATTTTCAGAGGTAAAGCATATAAGCATATACCGAATGTTTCAACATTCATGTAAAGGTTGAAAAAAAAGAGGCTTAAAGACAGGGAAAGCAAAAGGAATATATAGAATATATACTACAAAAGTACTATGGCATATGTAGGATTCAAAGAATAGGTAGTAAAAAGGGTTAAAGATTTTCTTTTGCTAAGGGTAAGGGAAAGGGATAAAGAGAAGAAACTTGAAGAAGGAAAAGATGAATATAGAAGGCAGAGGAGGATGGACAAACCAGTGTTGGTAATTAATCAAAATACAAAACATAACCCTTAAAGAAGCATAGGCTATGTGGTGATGTCGGGAGGGTAGATAGTAAAAGTAATTACTGTGAGTTAGGGTTAGTGGTACTATACTTAATAAAAGGTTTTAAGTCTACAGACTGGGAGCAAGGCAGAAGTTCAAGTCCCATAAATGCAAAACCTGCAACCATAAGCACGTGTGTGTGTGTGTGTGTGTGTGTGTGTGTGTGTGTGTGTGTGTGTGTGTGTGTGTGTGTGTGTGTGTGTGTGCATGGGTCCAGGACGAATGAACGAAAGTTCAATTGTCCGAAACCAAATAACCAAATCCACTTTAGCAAGAGTGCTTTTTGCTGAAAAGCACTTTCGTTAAAGTCCGTCAGAAACGCTATAAAAAAAACCCAAAACAAACACACAAAAACACAAAACAAATGTTTATGCAGGGGGGCAAGCCGTCCTTCACCCCTCATGTGGGGGGCTGTACCCCCCACTGCCCTACTTTTATATTCTCACGCCGAGATTGCACTACAGTGGGGAAAATGGAATATTCCCTTATCCCCACTGTACTACGATCTCAACAACAGCCATTCCCCCATGATTCCCCTTACCTGTTAGCATACTTGCACGAAAGTGCTTTTTCGGCAAAATGCACTTTCGCGCAAGTATGCCCGGCCATTTCATTTTCAGAGAAACGGCCGTTTGGCAAACTGTCTGGGACCCGTGTGTATATATGTATGTATATATATATATATGTGTGTGTGTGTGTGTGTGTGTGTGTGTGTGTGTGTGTGTGTGTGTGTGTGTATGTGCATGTGTATGTGTGTGTGTGTGTGTGTGTGTGTGTGTGTGTGTGTGTGTGTGTGTGTGTGTGTGTGTGTATATATATTTATAGAGAGAGAGAGAGAGAGAGAGAGAGCATACTGACACCTGTAGGCATCTTAAATAATAAAATCAGGAGTGAATCTTTATTAGTCTTGATATCGAGAAAACTTTCAATTCACTAACCCGGGATTATTTATATAAAGTACTAGAACTGTTTAACTGCTAGTTCATTTCATTAATTTGATAAAAATATATAAAAAAAGGAAAAATCTGGAACTCCCTTCCTGACAATCTCACTGCACTCTCCTCTCCTCCCTGCTTTAAATCCCAACTCAAATCTCACCTCAAAACCCACTGGCTCTGCCCATGTACTAACCCTGACTAGTTTTCTATATCCTCACAAGTACTTCCTTTTTTTCTGATTGCAGAACTTCAACTAACACTTCCCTATTTCTTCTATCATGCTCAATTTGTACACCTATTAAATTTATAGTTTTTGTTGTTAATTTCTAATATTTCTTCTGCAAATATATGCTAATGAATCTTCTCATAGCTAATTGTTTTTTTTCTGTTATTAATGTATGCTTTTGGAGCTTTTCTCCCCGGGTCTCTGCTGAAAATGGACATATATCCAGTCAGACCAGCCCGGTCAACAAATGTAAAATAAAATAAAATAAATAAAATAAAATAAAAACAATAAAGCTTATTTAAAACAATGGACATTCTCTTCTGAGGCAAATGAAGTAAAAAAGGTACAAAACAGGGTGCCATTTATCTCCTGTTTTACGTGCTTTAGCTATTTAAACATTAGCAGCTAGTATCAGCTCTAATAACAAGATCAGAGGAATATGGGCAGGAAATAATTACTATCCAAAGTGATGCTTTTTTTGCAAATGACATAATATTGACTGTATTTGAACCACTAATTACCCTAAATGAGATTCTAAAAGCAATAAATCATTTTGAAAAAAGTCTGTTTTGAAATTTAGCAATCACAGATCCATATAATTAAATTTGAATAAAGCATATATTGCCCTAATCTCCTCTGATCTTAAAATTGATCAAGCCACTCAAGAACTAATCTATTTGGGGATATCTTTACGGAAATCCTGTAAGGAAATAAAACAAAGTCATTCTGAAAGAATTTTACAAGAAATATCTAAACAGAGTGAGTCTTGGAATAAATTAATTATTATGTTTGAGGGCAGGAATCAATTTCTAAAAAATGATTATTCTTACTGATGTCTTATATATAATATAGTCAATAGCTTGTACTCCAAATAAATCACACTTAAAGAACTTCAGTGAAATTGATTTATGGTGTCCCAAACAACAATAATAGCTTGCAACCATCATCATCACAGAAGATCCTGGGGAAAAAAACGGGGGTTGCAGATTAAATCATATAATGTAGAATATTATGCTAAAAACCGCTTCACTCAAACATATAGTAGAGAATTATAAGACAAAGTGGAAGAAGTTACACATGGGTTTGTTTAGCTTTAAAAATGAAAATAAGTACTTCCTTAGAGGTCATAGAAAATCATATTTAGTTAATACTATGCAACTATTTGCAATATAATATATATATTTACCGATAGATTAACATTTTTTTGAAAAAGTCTGGGACAGCTTAAATTGAAAACTTACTTCAATGTATTAATTTCATTGTGTTTTTCTGAAACCTTAAAATTGTCTAAGTGGGAAAGAAATGTTTTTAGCTTGGTTCAACTGTTGTAAATATGTGGATTTAAAATCAATACCTACTTTAATCTCAGAATTTACTTTAGATCCACTAGACTGGACTATGTTTCAGGGAATCAGCTATCATGCCAAAATAAATTCTATGCATTGTGACACGCTCAAAATAAAAAAATCCCTTGACTAACAAACACTTTTGTTTTACATTTTATAGTAACAGTGGCTCCACAGCTATATTTTCACATCTGTATGGATTTTTTTTTTGTTTCAAAGATAATGGGGAAATACTCCCAACAGTTATAACTTTCTTCAAGTAGATAGACTATCTAAGAAGGGGATGGTGTGGCTCTAATGTTTAAACACCACCTCAACATCCAGATCCTTAACACATCTGCACCCCACATTGGAAATGAAGAAATCCTATATGCCAACCTCAAACCAAACCCAAATAAAATGATCAACATCATAGGATGCCACTTCCCACCTGGCCAAAACATCCCACTCCTGGAAACCTCCTGAACTGGGATAATCATTCCTACCCCAGGAAACCATGATCCTATGTGATTTTAATATCAACTGGCTATCTTGTAGTAACAATCATCCAGGCCACCACCCAAACCTTCATGGTTTCTCCCAACTAATATAGTCATCTACCTGGATGAATAAAAACTCTAGCAAACATACTACTCTTGACTGGATATTAATCAATAAAGACCCTCATTCATACTTAGTTGGCTGTCAACCAGATAGCCTCAGTGACCACACTCCAACATTCCTTCTGAGACACCACTTAAATTGTGCTAAACCCATCATCTATAGTCAAATCCGAAATAGGGTAAACTTTAACCCTCTCTCCTTTATCTCATCTCTTCAAAAATGTGATTGGATACCACTAAAGTACGTAAATCTGGATGAAGCCATCCACTTCTTCAATAGCACCTTCTTAAATATCCTAAACACACATGCCCCCATAAGAAATGCCAGAGTCAAAACACAGTACTCCCCTTGGCTACAAAAAAGCACTGGGGCACTAATGAAAATCAGAGATAAGGCCTGGGAGCCCTGACGCTTAACAAACTCCCCTCCTCTCAACAGACATTCCTAGAGTTGTGCAATAAGGTCAAAAAGCAAATAAAAGAAGATAAAACTCAATATTATCAGTCTGCCCTAAACACCTCCCATCACAACCCTAAGCAGTTCTGGTCCACAATAAACTCCATTCTCCACCCAAGTAAAGTAGGCACACCCCCACTTACCACTTCCCCTTCCACCAGCAGTATTGCTGACTCTTTCAATAAACACTTTACTGAAAGCATTCTGTCTTTGACAAAACAACACAACCCTATACCCACTCTTCTCACATCAAAACCAGATAATCTGCCCACAGTCTTTTCTTTTTTATCAGGACCTACCTCCTATAAAAAAAAAAAAAAAACATCTATTGAAACTTAAGCCTACAAAACTTGCAGCTGACACTCTCCTCTCTGAATACCTAAAAATAGCATTAGAAGCCCTAGCTTATCCAGTCTCTATCTTAATCAGTTCTTATCAGAAAGCTATGTCCCCACACTATGGAAAATATCCCACATCAGCCCTCTCCATAAAGGTGGATCCTCCACTGAACTTTCCAATTACCAATCAAAGAAAAAGCACATTAAACCCCCCATTGCACCCTTCCCTGAAAATATACGAAGAATTATTGGAGAATGAATTTAGAAATCTTAACAAACAAAGCAAACATGAAGAACCTAGCAATTTTCCAGAAGAATTTAATAAACTGTTGACATTTTTGAAAAATGAAAAAATAAGGGTGATGAAAACAGACAAAGGGGGTGGGGTGGTACTTATGTACCAGCAAGTATATGAAGCTTACATTTACAATCTGTTACATGACACAGAACAATATACACAAATATCAATAAATGAAAGGAATATAGCTTATGTCAAAATTAAATACAATCTAGAAGACCACCTCTTACAAGGAGCAATAAATGAACATCTTTTTAACTACCTTTTAGTACAAAAACCATTGACCCCTATCATTTTTGGAATACCTAAAGTCCATAAAGGCCTACAACCCTTAAAATTTAGACCCATTGTAGCAGGAGCAAAAGGCATAACAGAACCATTAGGTAAATACATTGACAACATGACCAAAAAATGTGTAACATCAATAGAATGTTTGTGTAAAGATTCATGGGAATTTTTAAAAGGAATAAAAAAAAGAATTTTTTGCAGAGACACAATTTATGATTACTATTGACATTATAGATCTATTTCCTAGCATCCCGCATGAAATAGGACTCAGATGGTTTAACAATATGTTAGTAAAACTCACAACCTTTAGTGGTAACACCATAAATTTGCTAGTAGAATTTATGGGCACCATTTTAAACAACAATTTCGTAATTTTTAATGGTGAACTATTCAAGCAAAATAAGGGAGTTGCTATGGGTACACCGTGTGACTCGGCATACGCAAATTTGGTGTTACATCATTGGGAAATGGAACATATTTTTCCATCAGATTGGGCCAAGTATATAGTTCATTATAAAAGATTTTTGGACGACATATGCATTTTATGGAAAGGTACTTATGAGGAATTTATAGGCTTTATGGATCACATTAATCGATCCACCAATTTTTAAAAATTTACCTACGAAGTTAACCCCAATTATTTACATTATTTAGACATCAATTTAATGAAAAATATTGAAACAAATACATTTGAATCTAGTATTTATAGAAAGAATACTTACTCAAACATGTTTTTACACTTCGACAGTGGTCACCCCTTCTTTCAAAAAAAGAGTATTGTAAAAGGCCAATTAATTAGAACCTCAAGAATTTGTAATACAGATAGCTTGTTTCAAGCTGAAGTAGAATATCTTAAAACACTATTCTTGGAGAAAAATTACCCTATTAACTTGATTAATACATTGGCCAATGAAATTTGGACAAAAAGAAAAGAACAGTATGCACCACTTCTTGGTAAAGAACTAATGAACAATACAAACAATAATAAGACTTTAAATAATGAAGATCACAAAAATCAGGCATTTGCATACAACTTTAATAACAATAGTAAGGACATTGAGGCCACTATTATCAAATATTGGCCGGTGTTATCTAATAATGCAGAAATCAATAAATTAATTCCAAAATTGCCAAATTTTATTAGGAAGAGAAATAACAATCTCAAAAATCTCTTTGAAGGAGAAATAATTGACAACACAAATAATACAAAACTAATGAGAGGCACTTATAAATGCGAAGCTTGCAAGCAATGTGCTTATATGTTTAATGATACAGGGCTATACTTAAAATCTAGAAACATTGGACTATATGCCTTAGGACACTATAATTGTAATACAAAGGGCATAGTATATTTAGGAATATGCCAACATTGCTTGTGTTTTTATGTAGGAAAAACGGAACGAACCTTGAAAAGAAGAATATACGAACATCTATACGAAATAAGAAGTAAAAAAGAAACAAATGCATTCTATAAACATTCTTTAGTATGCAAAGAAATGAATTTAAAATTCTTAGTTCTCGAACAAGTGAAAAATGATATTAGAGGGGGTGACTGGGAAACATCCCTAGAATATAGGGAATTAGTATGGCAAATTAAATTAAATGCATCAAAAATACCAGGGTTAAATGAACATGTGAGTATAAGTAGTGTTTTAAAACAAAGAAGGGCTAAATTATAACACACAAAGTTTTAAATGCAAAATGATTTTTAACTATATAAAAAAGATTACATTTTTAAATAAATTTTTAAACATATATTTAAATTGAAAAATAATATTTGACTCTTTATTTATTCATATATTTATTTATTTGCAGATTCATTTCATATAATTCTGATGATTCAATAAAATACAAAACGATATATATTTTTACAAATGAAAGAAATATTTATTCAATTAATTTATGCTATTTTAATTATTTATATAGTAATAAAAATACAAGCAGAATAAGAGAATATTTATTAATATATAAGCTCTATTAGCTTAACAATAAAAAAAGTACCTTCGCTTGTAATAGGAATGTCTAAGCACAAGTCCATAAAATGCCAGTGTTGCACCAAGTAATTTAAGAAAATTTAACTGTACAACAAATCACAGTAACACTATTAATTTTAAAAAGGAAGTTTTATCACCAAATTAGGTTTGCACAGTACCGTAAAAAAGTCAGTTTGCAATTTTAATTTATTTCAAGATGACAAAGAACATAGAATCATTTAATTTAAATGCAAGAGGTTTTACACAAGCTGTACCAACAGGTATCAAGTGTTTGGAAAATACAAAGTGACTTGACAATACACAGATACATATATTTTTTAGGTTGTATCCACGTAACATTTTATGAAAGGAGGTAACTTCAAGCACAAACATATTTTAAAATGGTCTTAACAATAAAAATGGTTTTAATTAAATAATTAAATAATCAATCAATTAAATTGTTGGTATATAAGCAAATGAATTATTGAGTAAAAGTATCTTGATAAAGCCTGGGAGAGCCCGGGCGAAAGCGCTTGATCTATTTGTCTGTTTTAATTCTTCGTGGCTTTTGGGATATACAATAAATTGGTTTAACAAAAGAAATGTTTGGTTCCAGCCTGTTTTTCCAGCTGTGGTCTTTGTAGTTACCCAAGAGGTTTGTCCTGCAGTCGTTTTTTTGCACACCCCCACTTACCACTTCCCCTTCCACCAGCAGTATTGCTGACTCTTTCAATAAACATTTTACTGAAAGCATTCTGTCTTTGACAAAACAACACAACCCTATACCCACTCTTCTCACATCAAAACCAGATACTCTGCCCACAGTCTTTTCTTTTTTATCAGGACCTACCTCCTATAAAAAAAAAAAAAACATCTATTGAAACTTAAGCCTACAAAACTTGCAGCTGACACTCTCCTCTCTGAATACCTAAAAATAGCATTAGAAGCCCTAGCTTATCCAGTCTCTTTCTTAATCAGTTCTTATCAGAAAGCTATGTCCCCACACTATGGAAAATATCCCACATCAGCCCTCTCCATAAAGGTGGATCCTCCACTGAACTTTCCAATTACCGCCCCCATAGCCATCCTTTCTCCACTTTCCAAGATACTTGAGAAATGCATCCATTCTCAAGTCTTAGACTACCTCTTAGCTAATAACCTCCTCTCCAGCATCCAGCATGGCTTCAGGCCATACCACAGCACTACTACCGCCTTGCTCTCTTTCACTAATGCTATCCTTCATCATAAAAATAATTGCCTGTTCTCCTCTGCTATATTTCTGGATCTATTCAAGGCTTTTGACATGGTCACACACAAACTAGTAATCTCTGTTCTCACTAACCTATCCTTTTCCCATTCAGCTACTGATTGGCTTCACAGCTATCTAACTGGCCGCCAACAATCAGTTGTCTAGCATAATGACCTATTTCCTTGACTTCCTGTAACACTCGGTGTTTCCCCAGGCTCCATCCTTGGTCCCCTACTATTCTCACTCTTCATCAATGATCTGTTCACAGCCACCAAGTATGCTTCTCTTATACAGTATGCAGATGACTCCACCCTCATCTGCTCAGCCCCAACTATACCTGAACTTCACAAGATCACACAGGAAGCCTTTTCATCTGTAGAAAGCTGGCTATCTAATGCCCAGTTATTACTCAACCCGAGCAAGACTAAACTCCTTATCTTCCAACCCATTAAATCTAATCCAGTTATCCCATCACTTTAATATTCTAGCCAAAGACAATACCGTCATCTCCCCAACAGAACACACCAAACTACTTGGTGTTGAGATTGTTAACAATCTTAGATTTGACACTCCCATTTCTGTTACCATAAAAAAGGTTCACAAAAAACTAGGTGCATTGTACAGAAACAAACAATTCCTCACCAAGACAGCCAGAATTTCTGCTGCCAATTTCTATCTAATCTCCACTTTACTCTGCACCTCTACTTTATTCACATACCTCAGACAAACAGACCTAAACAAGCTCGAGGCTTGCTACAATAAAATTGCTAAGTTTGCCACTGGGGCATCTTTTTGCAGCTACCACTTTATCCCACTTAGAGAACTTGACTCAACTTTTTCACCTGAATCAACTCTTTCTCATCAACAAATTAGTAAACTATATCTTAGATTCCCATCCCTTCAAAACCTTCTCCAGCCCTACTGCTCCACTAGAAAACTCGGCTCCAGCAGCAAATATCTACTTCTAGTGACGAAACCCAAGAACTCAGCGTGAGAAGCACTATTCTCCTGCGTCATATCCATATTATAAAACAAATAGCAGCACCGCTGAGCAAAACAATGGAGGATGTCAAGAAGACAAAACGGATGATAATCCTGATAATATTCCTAATGCAACGACCAGTGGAAGTATTAATCCAGCGACCAGTAAAAGTATTACTCCAAGGACAAGCAAGGTTTATAAAAAAACAGGTTTATTATAAAACAGGTTAGCGCTTTCGCAATAGCTTCATCAGACCTAATCACATAAACCATCAGAAATCAGTGCTTTAAATAAGCAAAAAGGCGCCAAAAGCACATCGACATCTTAAAGATACATAGCTCATAAAAATACTTTAAAACATAATATATGAATCTTAAACAGAAAGTAAATAAGTGTAAAGACATATGCGTACCACTCATTGGGACCAATATGATAAAACCATGTTAGCAAATAGTATCATATATAATTAAAAACACACATGCAGCAGGAATAATAATTATGAATAAAAACAAATAAATGCTTAAATACATGCTAACTAATGTAACATGATGTTGTCAATAACTTAACATTTATTGACCTATGATCTCAACAATGAGAAAATTAAATGCACACCACCCAGCATAATATTATAGTATAGACATCTTAACATTTCTTCACCAGTAGCCTCCTAGATTTCAACAGTGGTCGTAGGGGAACCCTTCCATTCAGACCTGGTGCTAGGTCAGCCCTGAATTTGATAATCCAGTGGATTTCCCTAGTCTCTGTATAGTTGCCAATGTCACCTCTCCTGTGTGTTCTAGAAATCTGTTCTAAAATCCTGAACCTGAATTGATGTCCTAGACCTTCCTCATTTGTATGTTTGGATAGTGCATTATGTAGATTACCCTTCCTCGTGTGGTAGACATGTTCCCGAATCCTGTCCCTCAATGTCCGATTGGTCTTGCCTACGTAGTAAGCTGGACATGAGGTACAGCTGGCTAGGTAAATAACATCTTTGGACATACAGTTGCCTTTCGTTCTAATGTGGTAGATGCCAGAGCCATAGGGATAGTGAAAGTCAGGTTCAGTGTTAATGTAAGTGCAAAAATTGCACTTATTGCAGGTGGTCATGTAGGGACCTGAGGAACTAAGAGGGACATGACGTGTCCTTGGGTAACAAAGCAAATTCTTGAGGTTCTTTCTATTGCGGTATATAAACTTGGGTCGATCACCTGTAAGGCTCTTGATGGTTCGGTCAACTGATAGAACATGCCAGTGCTTGGAAAATACATATTTAAGCGTGCCAACATCCCTGGTATAGAAGATGGGAAAAATGATTTCATTGTCTGTATGAGAGTTATTCCTTCTCCTATCCAGGTCATTGCCTGAAGCACCTGTATATAGTTCCATAGCACCTTCAGAGAAGTATGGTCTCGCTCTATCCTCCCTGAGGTGCTGTATGTCCTCCATTCCTCTGGTGATATCAAGTTGGCTATATCCACGTTCCAACAACTTGACATTAAGATCTTCCAGTTCACTTTCAAGATTGGAGTCCAGAGGTGTATATCTGGACATCCGCATAGATTGTCCCTTGACTATGTTCTTGTATACATGGCCTGGGTGCATACTGGAGCGATGCAACAGTGTGTTTCTGTAGCAGGTCTTACGGTATACACCTGTGTTAACTAACCCACCTGGAAGTTTGTCAACAAAGACATCTAAGAAGGGGATGGTGGTTCTCGACCATTCCATAGTGAAATTCAGGAAGGTGATGGAATCATTGATCTGTTTGAAAAAACATTCTAATTGAACAGGTGGGCCATTCCACACGAGGAAGAGATCATCCACAAAACGCCTATAGAATGTTACAAAATTCTTGTATAAATCATTCTGGAATAAATGGCTAACTTCCCATTCTGCCATAACCAAGTTGGCGTAGCTATTGTCACATGAAGTGCCCATAGCTATGCCATCTCTTTGCAGGAAAATGTCCTCATGAAAGCAAAAGAGATTGGATTCCAAGACCGTACCCAACAACAAGAGGATCAGATCAATATCAAAATTCAGGGGTAAGGTGGATCTCCTCATATAGGCAGCTATCATCTCTTTACCCTCTGTGTTGGGTATAACTGTGAACAGGGACTGGACGTCCATTGTGACCCATATGAGATCCTCAACACATGAACTGGTTCTGACATACTGGTAGAAGTCTAACAAAAACTGTCTAGTGTCCCTCAGAATAAAGCTGTTGGCATCTACTAGGGGTCTGAGCTGTGCTTCAACAAATAGTGATAAAGGTTCTGTAGACCACCCCCTCCCTGCAACTATGGGTCTCATAGGTGGATACAAAGGATCTTTATGAACCTTGGGGAGGCCCTGAATAGTGGGTATCAGGGGGTGGATAACATTGAAAAATTCAAAAAGAGGAAGGTCAATAATACCATCATTAAAAAGTCCAAGAAGGGTGGAACGTATAGTTCCAATAATGGTGTCTACCCTATCATTCGTGATAGGGATGTAAAACCTGTCGTCAGCTAACATCTGTAGCATATCATGATTATACCTGTCCACATCAAAAACTACAATTCCACCGCCCTTGTCTGCGGGTCGGATGGTGATGCCACTGTTGTTACGTAAAGAGTCCAATGCTTTCCGCTGTCGGAAATTAAGGTTATATCTCCTCTTCCTGACTCCCTTGTCTGAACTCTCCATCCTATATATTTCATCCTCCACCAATTTGCTATATGCATCGGACAGCACCTACGAAGAGACATTGAAGGATTTCAAACTCTTCATTAGGAACTTATCTTTGAAGATTTTCTTCAAAGATGTGGGAACCACTTCGAATACCATTGCCTTCAGGGCACCTAGCACTTTCATTCCTCCCATACATCCATTGGTTTTACATCCCTATCACGAATGATAGGGTAGACACCATTATTGGAACTATACGTTCCACCCTTCTTGGACTTTTTAATGATGGTATTATTGACCTTCCTCTTTTTGAATTTTTCAATGTTATCCACCCCCTGATACCCACTATTCAGGGCCTCCCCAAGGTTCATAAAGATCCTTTGTATCCACCTATGAGACCCATAGTTGCAGGGAGGGGGTGGTCTACAGAACCTTTATCACTATTTGTTGAAGCACAGCTCAGACCCCTAGTAGATGCCAACAGCTTTATTCTGAGGGACACTAGACAGTTTTTGTTAGACTTCTACCAGTATGTCAGAACCAGTTCATGTGTTGAGGATCTCATATGGGTCACAATGGACGTCCAGTCCCTATTCACAGTTATACCCAACACAGAGGGTAAAGAGATGATAGCTGTCTATATGAGGAGATCCACCTTACCCCTGAATTTTGATATTGATCTGATCCTCTTGTTGTTGGGTACGGTCTTGGAATCCAATCTCTTTTGCTTTCATGAGGACATTTTTCTGCAAAGAGATGGCGTAGCTATGGGCACTTCATGTGCCAATAGCTACGCCAACTTGGTTATGGCAGAATGGGAAGTTAGCCATTTATTCCAGAATGATTTATACAAGAATTTTGTAACATTCTATAGGCGTTTTGTGGATGATCTCTTCCTCGTGTGGAATGGCCCACCTGTTCAATTAGAATGTTTTTTCAAACAGATCAATGATTCCATCACCTTCCTGAATTTCACTATGGAATGGTCGAGAACCACCATCCCCTTCTTAGATGTCTTTGTTGACAAACTTCCAGGTGGGTTAGTTAACACAGGTGTATACCGTAAGACCTGCTACAGAAACACACTGTTGCATCGCTCCAGTATGCACCCAGGCCATGTATACAAGAACATAGTCAAGGGACAATCTATGCGGATGTCCAGATATACACCTCTGGACTCCAATCTTGAAAGTGAACTGGAAGATCTTAATGTCAAGTTGTTGGAACGTGGATATAGCCAACTTGATATCACCAGAGGAATGGAGGACATACAGCACCTCAGGGAGGATAGAGCGAGACCATACTTCTCTGAAGGTGCTATGGAACTATATACAGGTGCTTCAGGCAATGACCTGGATAGGAGAAGGAATAACTCTCATACAGACAATGAAATCATTTTTCCCATCTTCTATACCAGGGATGTTGGCACGCTTAAAGATGTATTTTCCAAGCACTGGCATGTTCTATCAGTTGACCGAACCATCAAGAGCCTTACAGGTGATCGACCCAAGTTTATATACCGCAATAGAAAGAACCTCAAGAATTTGCTTTGTTACCCAAGGACACATCATGTCCCTCTTAGTTCCTCAGGTCCCTACATGACCACCTGCAATAAGTGCAATTTTTGCACTTACATTAACACTGAACCTGACTTTCACTATCCCTATGGCTCTGGCATCTACCACATTAGAACGAAAGGCAACTGTATGTCCAAAGATGTTATTTACCTAGCCAGCTGTACCTCATGTCCAGCTTACTACGTAGGCAAGACCAATCGGACATTGAGGGACAGGATTCGGGAACATGTCTACCACACGAGGAAGGGTAATCTACATAATGCACTATCCAAACATACAAATGAGGAAGGTCTAGGACATCAATTCAGGTTCAGGATTTTAGAACAGATTTCTAGAACACACAGGAGAGGTGACATTGGCAATTATACAGAGACTAGGGAAATCCACTGGATTATTAAATTCAGGGCTGACCTGGCACCAGGTCTGAATGGAAGGGTTCCCCTACGACCACTGTTGAAATCTAGGAGGCTACTGGTGAAGAAATGTTAAGATGTCTATACTATAATATTATGCTGGGTGGTGTGCATTTAATTTTCTCATTGTTGAGATCATAGGTCAATAAATGTTAAGTTATTGACAACATCATGTTACATTAGTTAGCATGTATTTAAGCATTTATTTGTTTTTATTCATAATTATTATTCCTGCTGCATGTGTGTTTTTAATTATATATGATACTATTTGCTAACATGGTTTTATCATATTGGTCCCAATGAGTGGTACGCATATGTCTTTACACTTATTTACTTTCTGTTTAAGATTCATATATTATGTTTTAAAGTATTTTTATGAGCTATGTATCTTTAAGATGTCGATGTGCTTTTGGCGCCTTTTTGCTTATTTAAAGCACTGATTTCTGATGGTTTATGTGATTAGGTCTGATGAAGCTATTGCGAAAGCGCTAACCTGTTTTATAATAAACCTGTTTTTTTATAAACCTTGCTTGTCCTTGGAGTAATACTTTTACTGGTCGCTGGATTAATACTTCCACTGGTCGTTGCATTAGGAATATTATCAGGATTATCATCCGTTTTGTCTTCTTGACATCCTCCATTGTTTTGCTCAGCGGTGCTGCTATTTGTTTTATTATTTTTTTCAGTTTTTGGTCCTCGCTGAGCATTTACTCCGCTGGTTCAACCACTTTTTAACTTTTGATATCCATATTATGGTATAATCCCCCCCTCTGTAACCACACTACCTTCTTGCAATCACTTCAAGTCTACACTAAAATAAAACTCACTTAAAATGTCTCCGGTTATGCCCATGCACCAATCCCAACTTGTAACCCTCCTTTTTACATCCCCTTCCTCTCCCCTAGCCACCCTGCCTCACACCATCTGATCATTGCATTCCTTCCTCTGCAGGCTCTAGCTTACCCTTCACCTTCCCATTCCCTCCTCACTCAATCTCTCAGACCTGTTATAACATGCTTAACTACCTCACTTCACCTCAACTCCAAATACATATCTAACTGATTTACACCTAGCTTCCTCTCACTACCACATATACTACTCAGTCTCCTGTCTTACTCCTCTGTCTTCCCCTTCCATCCCATTATCTCTTCTAGCTTGTTCCACCTTCGTGTGGAGCATCTGCTTTATATCTGTTTGAGTTTAGTGCAATATTTGCATGTAAGATTTAGGTTTATGTGTTTAGAACAGTATCCGTTTGAGCCTAGACTATCTGTATATACATCCTACCTTTATTCCTAGCCTCTAGCTAGATATTGGTATATCTGTTCATTACTATGTTTCATATTGCATGTATAGCTAATGTTTGCTGCAGTATGTATTATTTGCTTCTTCTTCTTCTTCTTTCGGCTTTTCCCGGTTAGGGGTCGCCACAGTGGATCACATGTCCACTCATGATTGGCAGTGGAGTTTTACAGTGGCGAGTTACCAGCCTGACACCCAACCTTTCACAGAAGGCACACACATGCATGCATTCACACCTAGGGCCAATTTAGAGTGTCCAATCCATGTCTTTGGAATGTGGGAGGAAACCGGAGCACCTGGAGGAAACCCACACAACCACAGGGAGAACATGCAGACTCCACCCAGAAGACACCCCAGCCAAGAATTGAACCGGAGAACCTCTTGTGGCGACAAAGCTAACAGCTGCACCACCACAGCTGCCCCATATGTATATTCGCAGTAGCATGTATATACAGTAGCATATACATGCTACTGTATGTATATTCAATTGTGCGTCATGTACTCTGCTGCTCATTTATTGTTCTGTGGAGCTTTTCTCCCCAGACCTCTGCTGAAAAAGGATCTGTGTCCAGTTGGAATTTCCCTGTAAACAAATGTAAATAAATGAATGAATGAATGAATGAATGAATGAATGAATGAATGAATGGTCCCAATTACAAAGACTTGCTCTCACTGTAAGTTACCACTTACACTGAGAGCAGGTCTTTTGGAATCTGGTCCTTGTAGTAAGCCTGTTTATAGATTGGATTTACACTGATGTAAGTCACTTCCACTGAGAGTAGGTCTTTCTGAATCAGGGCAGACTTATACTGAGAGCAACTCTTGTAATCTGGCCTAATATTACCAATAAGCACCAGAAACACATCTTACTGGAAAAAAATAAATATATTTCAGAGAACAAAAAGATCTTAATATTAAGATCTATAAGGGGAACTTCACTCACTCATTACTGGTGAATTTTTACCTGGAAATGTTTGCACAGGACATTTTATATCCCTGATAAAATGGGAAAATAAATAAAATAATAAACCTGAGTGCAGAGAGATGTAACTAAGAAGTTAGAACTGTTTGGATTCATATAATTTCACTATGGAGAGTTGGTAAATTAATCATTTTACGAGACTTGTTGATGGATAAAATATGTTTAGACAAAATCTTTTTCTATAGAAGGTATCACTTAACTTTTAAGTTGAAAATGGATAAACATTATTCATTACTGATTATACTAGACATAGCAAGAAAATTAATCACAAGGAACTGGAAAAAACATTGTTCCATATTACAAAGAATTTCTTCTTCTCATCCAATAAGTACCTAATAAAGAGATTGTTATTCAGGAAAAGAGAGCACTGTGAAGTTTCAGAATCCATGGTTAAAAGGCTTAAATTTAGTAGACATTCAACTATAAAATGTATTTTCTCACTTTGCTGAGATCACAATTCGACAGTATTGCCTCATATTGATCCAATATTTTTTTACTTTACCATCAGTAGATTTTGTAGTAATATGATATAACTGGGTTTTAAATATGATCTGTAAATATTGTACATAGTTACTTAAATTTAGGTTCTGTGATTTGAAAAAAAAAAGTTGTTCAGATTGAATGTGTGATATCTACTTTGTAATTATGTGAACAGCAATAAAAACTTTAAGGACAAAAAATGAGGTTCTTTTCCTAAAAAAGTGTTTCTATTACCTTGTATCTGTTTCTTTAAGAACAGAAAAAAAATATAAGTCTATATTTTTATATTACAAGCTTGCTCAATGGGCTATTGAATGTAGAAAACCCTGTCAGACAACATTTGCCCTTTGTGGAAAGAGGATGTACAGAACAGGAGTTCTGAAAGACAATCAAAATCAGTGAAGGAAGAGCTTGAGGGGGAAGCTGGAATTTGTTCTTGCCAGAGGAATCCAGAGAGAGCTACAACAGATATTGTTTCTCTGCAGTATAAGGCTGAAAGGAAAGTACTTGCTCTGCATTTATTTAAATCACAAGACTTTATTTTGTTTGGAAAAACCTACATTATTTTCATTTGTACATAAAGTACAATATTTTTATAAGGAATGGTGGTCTCAGATGCTTTAATTTTCTATGATAGGTATTTTCAAAATGCAGCACAATGTATGGATGGGCCAACCATTCTTTTTCCCCCCAATTTTTCCCCATTATAGGGTGCCCATTACCACTTATACTGAAACAAGCAGTTACAGCAAACTAAACCACATTAAGCAATCATTACTGTAGCTGTCATGCTTTTCTCCTGCAAGGATTGTGGTCTACAGCTATGAATTCACTACAGTGCATCAACATGCATCTAATACTCTGGGGTCCACTATATGTAAAACCATACTATATGTCCACTTGCTGTGTTTATATTCTCACATAAGTGATGTGGAAGTTGATAGGATCATAGGATGTTAATAGGCTAATGGCCCTAGGGCCCTTACAAGCCTACCCAACTTCTTACCCCTTTTTCCACAATCAGCACCTATTGCCTCTGTCCAAGAGGGACACAGGTGGAACCCCCAGGGTGAATTTATGGTCATCCATCCAATCGTCTATACTGCATTTAAAGAATGCCAAAGAGGTGCTCTGTTTGATATGATGTGGGAGTCTTTTCCAAAGGTGTAGTAACCTCTGGGAGACAAATCTGTCCCTCCAGCAGGCTTCATTAATGTCACATACCAGGTTATGGTCTTTAGACCGAGTAACCCGTGTATCATTTGACTTGTGGATATGCAGCATTTTTAATAAAGCAGGGTCAGAGATTGCCTTGTATGCAAGGCAGAGATCACCTCTGAGTAGGCTGTTATGAAACAGAATAAAGTGACAGTGATTTCAGACAATCCCCATAGGACAGATGGTGAAGACCTTCAATTTTCCTTTTGAGGAACCTTTGTGGTTTCTCCAATTGCTGCAGGTGCTTGGAAAGGTGCATACCAAAAGGGGCATTGTACTCCGTTATTGGCCTGATGAGGGAACAGTACAGGGAGGTTATAACTGCTTTTTTTTCTGGAGGCAATGCCCTTACATATGAAATGAGCAATACATAATGCTCTTCCTATCACTGTGGAGACATGGTGGTCAAAGGTAAGGTTGCTGTCAACCTGTGTGGCAGTTAGCAGGAACATTGCTTTCACTGAAAGGAATACTTTTTTGCATTCAGTTTAAGGGTAAGACTTTGGCACCAATCATTTGTTTGTGTAAGACTCTCTTGTAGGATGTTGGCATAATTTGGAGATTCTAGGACTGCTCCCAGTTTGCAGTCATCAGCAAACTTTGTCAGCCACAGACCTATAGTTTTTGCTTGTACTTTGGAGAAATAGATTCCAAACAGTAGAGGTCCCAGGACTGATCCTTGTGGAACACCACTGGTTACAGGTCTGCTGTTGGAGGTGGATTCCCCTATTTTGACTATATTAGTTCTATCAGTGAGCCAGTTAGCAACCCATCTAATGATATAAGGGTTGATGCCTAGTTGGGTGAGTTTGTCAATGATACCCGAGTAGAGGAAAGTGTCAAATTCTTTAGCTAAGTCCAGGTAGGCTGTATGCACAGATTTTCCTTTGTCCAGGGCCTTGGTGACTGTCTCAAAGAAGTCTGCCAGGTTTAACAGGCATGATCTCCCTTTGACAAATCCAAACTGAGTAGGGTCAGGTGTTTGGAGATTACCTATATCTTTGTTGATAAGGTCCGTGATGATTTGCTCCATGGCCTTGCAGATAAGGCTAGTCAGGCTAATAGGTCTATAGTTCTCAGGGTCAGTGGAAACACCACCTTTGTGCAAGTGAATAAAGGTGGCTGTTTTCCATTCAGCTGCTACAAAGCTGGTGCTTAGACTATGATTGAAAAGATTCCAATGGTGTTGCTAATTCATGTTGGAGCCCATGTAGGACGCAGCCTGTAATGTTATCAGGTCCCATAAATGCTGTGTTTTTGGCCTTAGAGAGGGCATTTATGACCTGCTCTTTAGAGATACAAGGTAGGGGACAGGTGGTAGAGATGTCATGAGGTACGTGTGGTGGGGACAGGGGAGTGAGGTTTTCACAGAACCTGTCAGCCAACAGCTTAGCTATGTCCACAGGCTCAGTATATGTGGTATCATTAACTACCAGTTTGGCAGAAATCTGGGCCTTTCCTTTTAGGTTATAGATGTTACTATAGAATGCCTTGTGGTTGTCTTTTGTTGAGGTAGATAATTTGGACTATTTGATTGGAGGACTTCACAAGAAGTCTTATTTGCTTGTTTAAGCTGAGGAAGGACTGTTTCCAGTTTAGGGCTTACTCCCTCTTACTGTTAGGCAGCAATTTCTTCCTCTTATTGTAAAGTCTGTTAATGGCAGTTGTCCTCTGGGCAGGTTTGCTGTTCTTTGAGGCTCTTGTTTTGGTCCTATCAGGTGCAGCCGAGACAATGCAGATATACAGGTGTTCATATAAAGCATTGGTGTAGAGCTCAGCATAGTTGCCAGTTCCATATATGGGAGGAGGTGCAGTGAAGCTATTTATACCATTCCATAAAAGGTTATAATCTACTTTGGAGAAGTTTTTTAGTTTAGTTGCTGCTGGGGGGGGGGGTGTCAGATGCGATAGTTATTTCGAATGAGACCTATATGTGGTCAGATCTTACCAGGGAGGACCTCACAATGGGGGTGCTACAGTGGTCCACTATATTGGTAAGCACCAGATCCAGCATGTTGGCACCCCTTGTGGGGGGTGTGAGCCAGCTGGTCCAGGGCATTGGAGTTAACAAAGTCCAGGAACGTTTGAGCAAGTGAATTTGAGCATGAGTAATTTACCCAGTAAATGGATGGGTAGTTAAAGTCACCCAAAACCATAGTGTTCAGATTTATCTTGATAGACTCAAGTAGATCCAAATAGGCAGAGTGGGTGTCCTGATTCATGGAGGGGGTCATGTAGTTGGCAATGACTTGAATAGGCGTCCTGCCAACAGTTAATTGCACCTGAAGTATCTCTAGGGAATCATATTGTTTAACCAATCTGTGCATGTGCCTCTTTGTTACTGTACTACCAACAACAGTTGTAGTCTCTAAAATGCCCACCCACTGCATCTTTGTTACTGTACTACAAATAACTGTTGTAGCCTCTAAAATCCCTACCCACTCCCCTATTTTTGAACCTTATACTTATATGCCAGTTCTATTCTGTAGCAGATCTTATATAAGCAGTGACAGGACAGACGGTTTCTGTCACATTGCCGTTATATTACCTGTGCTATATGGCTATTGTTGTGGTCTGCTGGCTCCTTCTATCTGCTGTCCCATTTCACTACTCATACACCCATTGACATGCCCCTCTCCTCAATATGCCTGTTTCCATTACTGTATTCATTTGTGTCCCTAGTCTGACTATATTATAGAAAGGCCAGCAGCCCAGATTACTGTTAACTATTTATAGGTTCATAGATGTTTACTAGGCTAATGACCACAAGGACCTTTTTAAGCCTAGACATGCATCCCAAATCTTTGACAAGTTCTTATACCCTTGATAAGTGTAAGCATGGACCTCTGAGATGAATCATTTATAGGTTACCTGTTTTCATTAGAGACATAGGTACCAAACCAGAAATTAATTTCTGTTTTCCCATCCAATTGTCCAAGTTGCACTTGAATTGGGTTACGGAAGAACTCTGCTTCACATGGATGGGGAGCCTGTTCCATAGACAGGGTAGTCTCTGGAATACATATCTATATCTCCAGCAGGTCCTATTTATCTCACAGACAAGGTTTAAGTCTTTAGAACAGGTAATTTTGGTACTGTTTGTTTTCTAGATATGCAGAAGGTCCATCAGAGTGGGGTTTGATAATGCCTTGTATGCCAGGCACAGATATCCTAAAAAAGCCTGTAGGAGACAGAATACAGGGCTAGGGCCTTGAGGTGGTCTGCATAGGACATATTACTAATGCCCTGTATTCTTTTAGTGAGGAACCTCTGTGGATGTTCCATTTGTTGGATATGCTTGGTTAGGTACATACCAAAGGGGGCATTGTACTCAATGATTGGACTGATGAATGTCGAATACAGCGGAACAATGACTTCCTTGGACTTAGATGCCATACCTTTGTTTATAAGTTGCGCAACATAGAATGATTTCCTCACCACTGTAGACATGTGATGTTCAAAGGCTAGATTACTATCTATGTGTATCTCTAAGTCCGTGACCACTGGATCAACATTAAGGGGTGTGTTGTCAATATGATAGTTACCAGGGATAAATGACTTCCCAAAGGATAGTATTATGCATTTCTTGACCATTTTTTTCATTCTGTACAAAGACTAAACTGCCTACAATCAAACGTTGCTGTCACCATGCAATCCACTCAAATAATGAGAGCTTGCTGAGATTTCCAGAGAACTACCATGTTTCAGGAGCTAAAGCTTTTATTTCTGCCACTACTACATAAACCCCCCATTGTCTGACTGGGTGTGTTCTGTGCCATGTATACTTATGTCTATTATAATGTTTATTGTGCTTTCGAGAATGGGTGAGCTGTAGATCGCACCCTGATTGGAGAACAAACATTCTCCAGCGGGGTGTTAATCTACAGGTGATGCCCGCTGAAAAACAAGTCCACCACTTCACAGCAGCATATCAAGCTCCTGTGGAGCTCAGATTGAAAACAGTCTAATGCCCACCATTATTTTACTCTCACTAAGCAGCGCTTCTGCTATTTAGCAAGTGTAAAATAAAAAAAAAATTACAAAAAGCATGTGTGCATTTACGTCTGTGTGTGTGACTATGTATGTTTCTGTGTGTGTATGTGTTTATTTTTCTGTGTGTGAGCATATGCATACATGAAAGCGACGTGTGTGTGAGTGAGAGAGATAGAGAGAGAGAGAGAGAAACTGAAGACAGGAAGTGATCAGTACTGGTAGTAGTAAAGAGGTTTGTCTACTTCTCATCCTTTTAGCTCAAATATCGAGATAAAGTCTAAAATAAAGGAGGAACAAACACTTAAAACAGGAACATATTTAAATACTTCATCACAAAGTTGCTTGAATAATAGTTGTGTTAGCATGCATTTTTCTGAAGTGCAAGTCTGTGTGTGTGTGCATGCCTCTTAAGAGTACCTCATTACAAGGACCATACGTCATTTGGTGTCTTAAAAAGTTAATGTTCCTTAAAGTTCCACATTGATAGGGTCTGTCACACATTCAGTATTAGAAATTTTTTAAATGATCTTCTTATGCCTTTTCCCGGTTAGGGGTTGCCACAGCGGACAACCTGTCTGCTCATGATTGGCAGTGGAGTTTTACAGTGTCGAGTTGCCAGCCTGGCACCCAACCTTCCACAGAAGGCACACACAGGGCCAATTTAGAGTGTCCAATCCACCTACAGCATGTCTTTGGGAGGAAACCCACACGACCACAGGGAGGACATGCAGACTCCGCACAGAAGGCACCCCAGCCAAGGATCGAACCAGAGAACCCCTTGCTGTGAGGTGGCAATGCTAACCGCTACACCACCGTGGCCGCCCTAGAAATCTTTTTAACTGATATCCATAGTAAATAGAAATTAATTATATTAATTCATTAAAAGATCTTTTTACAAGTAAAAACAGCATATTTTAACCATCCTATGACCTTCCTAATTGAAGTTGTTAGTAAGCTGTTAGTATGTGTTCCACATTTTGTCCATTTGTTCCACATTATGAGGGCTAGTGTTTCTCATTTTGGAGATGCAAGGTAGAGAGGTGTGTGTGTGTGTGTGTGTGTGTGGATCGATGGCCAGTGGCAGCAGCAGTAAAGAGGTTTGCATATCACTTGACTTTTTAGCTCAAGAAATCTGGATAAAGCCTGAAATAAAGGGGAAACAAAGGCTCAAAAATAGGAAGAGATTGTAAGCTGTTGAATCTTTTGGCTTTTCCCGGTTAGGGGTCACCACAGCAGAACTCCGTTCTGCTAATGATTGGCAGTAGATTTTTACGTGCCGAGTTGCCAGCCCTGACACACAACCTTCAATGAAGGTACACCCATGTCTTCACACAGAAGACAGTCTAGCTGAGAATTAAACAAGACAACATCTTACTGTGAGGCGACAACGCTACCGCAGCACCACCACCACAGTTGTAAGTATTGTTCTTAAAAAATTACAAAGTAGCTTGAATAAGAAGATTTGTGTTAACATGAATTATCTAAAGGAAATAAAGTCTAAAAGTCAAATGTATATCATTATTTAGAAACTTCACCCCCAATCAAAAGCAAAAAAAAAAAAAAAAACATTTAGGAGTAAGGGAACAGAAAATAAAGTCAATATTTAGATACATTTTTAAAATTATATATTTTGGATGTAAAATGCTTTCTCCGACACTATTTACATATATTATAGCAACTTTGAAACATTAGGCGGGAGAACTATTTTACATCAAAAATATATAAAACAAAATATAGTAATAAAAAAAAAAATAAGTAAAACAGAACAACTTTACAGACAGCCCATTCCCTAAGTGCAATAATTCCTTCCAAGGTATGTGTTATTCTGGAAATAATGCCCTTCCAGGGGTGTAGAGGCTTCCACAATAACACACAACCTGTTGGGTATTATCCCTTGCAGGAAGCACCTAGAAACTGCAAAAAAAAAAAAAAAAAAAAAAAAATACATGTTTTAATAAAATGTTGCTTCTTTTTCTCACATTTCATTTATTTATTTTACATTTGTTTACCGGGATGGTCTGACAAGATATATGTCCATTTTCAGCGGAGGCCCGGGTAGAAAAGCTCCAAGTTAGTAGATTACATTACATTAGTAACATTTACAAACTAACATAGTTTACAGTCTTCAGTAAGATTACAAACATTTATAGAACATGGTAGGCAACTGAGAGTTTCACAAAGGGTTTACACAGATAAGAACTTTATCCTGTAACGAGCTCTAGATATGCCACAAAGCAAAGTCATATACATTTTAGAGTCAAATGACAGATTTAATCAGGCAAGATATCCAATGCCAGGGGATGGGTGTTAGGTTTTGAACAGGAACATTGCCAGTGCATTTGAAAGTGTAGTTTGAGGCTTTTTTTGAACTGGGTTAGAGATGGCTGGAGAGTAAGTTCAGCAGGTAGAGAGTTCCAAGTTTTGCCTACAGAGTTGACAAATAGAGAGTCCCCAGCCAGATTTATGCTCTTGGTTGTTTGAGCCAGCAGTTTGTCAGCAGAGTGCAGTGACCTCAGGTTGCTGTAGGGATTAATGATCTTGTTTAGTGCTGGTGTCTTATCGGGGTGGTTTAGAATTTTGTGGGCTATTATAAGTTGGGTGTATTGGAGAAGACTAGTCCATTCAAGCCAACCTAATTGAGTTAAGTTGATACACTGGTGGGTCCTAAAGGTTGTACCTGTAGCAAATCTAGCAATATGGTTGTAACAGCTTGCAAGTTTGCTAAGTTTGGTTTTATTCAAGTTAGTGAAAAGTGGGGAGGCATAGAGAAGGGTAGACAGTAAGTGGGAGCAAGCGATAGAAGTTCTTGCAAATGGAGTGAGAAAAGGTTTGATCCTATAGAGGGAGCCCAGGTTTTTGTTGATGGTTTTGATGGTTTGATTGATACGGGTATCATATTTTAGGGTATTGTCGACTGTGACCCCTAGACGTTTGGTGTGGATATCTGGGGATATAAGTGTGCCATTATTGGATCTTATGGTAAAGAATGGTGAAGAGGACTTACAGGTGGGGGAAGAAATTAGCAGCTTAGTTTTGTTGGGGTTTAAAATAAGCTGATGGTTTGCGAACCATTTTTCAACATCATTAAAAGTATTCTGGGTTAGAGTCATCAGCTCAGTTGAGGAGGAGACTGCACAGATTAAAGTGAAGTCATCCACGTATTGGATGCAGGTGGCCTTGGGAGTGATTGTGGCTAGGTCATTGATAAAGACCGAGAAGAGAAGTGGTCCTAGTATGGAGCTTTGGGGGACTCCTAGTGTAATGGGTAGATGAGTGGGTAGTGTATTCTGCCATAATACTGCTTGTTGTCTGTCAGACAGATAAGACTGGAACCATTTAATCGCACAGTTATTTAGTGACAGTTTCTTCAGGTTATGGATAAGTAGTTGGTGGTTGACCATATCAAAGGCCTTAGACAGATCTAGGAAGAGAGGTGAGGTAAGTCTGTTATTGTTTCGGTTGAGGTTAATGGAGTTTGAGAAGGATAGGAGGGCTGATGTGGTGCTGTGGTTTGGCCTAAAGTCATGCTGAGAGTTAGCCAGTAGTTTATTCTGGGTGAGATAGTGCATTTTTCCATTATTTTGGTCAGTGGTGATAGTATTTGGTCTGTAGTTTGAGAGGTCTAAAGAGTTCCCTCCTTTATGGAGAGGAATAATGTGGGAAACCTTCCAGATAGAGGGGATGGTGGCTTCGGACAAGGTTCAGTTTATAATAATAGAAACAGGATATGCAATGACTACATGCTCTCCCTTAAAATAAAGAAATAAAAACTACCTGCAAGAATTCCTGCAAACATCCTGCTGTCACCATGCACTCCACTTAATTAATGGAAGCTTGCTGAAGTCCACAGGGAAATATTCCATGTTTCATGAGCTAAAGCCTTTATCAACGCCACTAGTGCATTGTAAACCACTTCATCTTATTGGCTGAGAAAACTCATCTGTGGACACCTTCATATCCACCATCAATATCTGCCTTGTTCTGCTTGCATTTGACTATGTTTGATTAACAGACTCATTTCTACTTTTAACAATATTCCTTATAAAGTGTGCCCTCCATCATGTGCTCTTATGTGTATTACAATCGTATTTTGTGCAGCACCTAGAAACTGCTGAAAAAAAGGTATGGTTTAATAAGATTTCACTTCCGTTTCTTGTATTACATTTGCCCATATGCTAGGCCTAAAAATAAATAGATGAAAAAATAAAAACTTGTATATGCAGAATCACAGGAAAGTCTATGGAAAGTATATTAGTTAGGGTAGTTGTATCATAGCCCAGTAATATCAGACTTCAAGAATATGTATCTTTGCTAATCTGTATTGTTACTGTTACCAATGTAATTATTGCTTGACAATGTAATTTGTGATTCTATTATTATGACTTCTTGATTCTTAATTTTTTTTGTACAATGCAATCTTTTTTACAGTCATCTGGCCTGGGTCAGTCTTGAAAAGGGTGTTTTGACCACTGCATTTACCTGATTAACAAATGTATGAATAAATAAATAAATGTTTTCTGAATGTTTTTACTTAGGTATGAATGCTTTGTGTGCTTGAGTGCCATTTGCCACTGCACAGTGCTTTGTATAAACACCACACTCTATTCCCTGGAGTCCTTAATGCAAGTCTGAGTGCTACATTACCGCATTTTGTTTTTGGTGGTACATGCAGTGAGGTGATCCCTCTGGGTACACATATCTAATAACTGTTACATATATATTCATATGCGTATATGCAAATTGGACATTTCTCTCCATCTATTTGTCTATTTATCTATATTTATGTATCTATGTTTATATATATATATATATATATATATATATATATATATATATATATATATATATATAGGTTTACTATTGTTAGTTCGAATGGCAAAACATTTTCCGTTTGAAACAACGAAAAGTAAAACCGAACACAAAAATCTTGACCGGACACAATGTCGACCCAAATGATTGACACATTTGAGTCGACATTGTTACCAAAACTATCACCTGATAGCCATATAGGAGCTGATATAAATCAGACTCCTATACAACATATCACGTTTTTGCAGGGGGGGGTAAGCCCCCCTGAACCCCCGCTACTAATATATTTTAACTCAGAGATCGCACTATAGTGGGGATATAGATGAATTTCCAGTCTCCACTGTACCATGATCTCCATGCAGATAGTTGAATACACTTATGCAAATGCACTACTGCATTCGCATAAGTGTGTTCGACTATCCCATCCATTTATTTTGTGTATGACATTCTGATTTTTGGCAGCAATGCTACTGACAGAATGTCGTTGCACAAACAATAGTAAACCATATATATATATATATATATATATATATATATATATATATATATATATATATACATATGGGTCTACCTGAAAATGCAGAAATTCCACAACACCGACAACGAGAACACCGACACCGGAAGATCGACAACGGAGAAGACTGACAGTTGAGAATCCTGATGCTGAGAACACTGACATATTAAGTAAGAGTGCAATAGGGACGGACGTTAGGGTGAGGGTATGGGTAAGGTAAGTGTGTGATAGTGGCGGATGTTAGAGTAGGGTGCAGGTCAGGTTAGTGTGCGATAGTGACAGACTTTAGGTTTAGGGGTGGGTTAAGTGAGTTAGGGTTAGGGTGCGGGTAAGGTAATTGTGCGATAGTGACGAACTTGCGGGTTAGGGGCGGATTAAGTGAGTTAGGGTTAGGGTGCGGGTAAGGTAAGTATGCGATAGTGACAGAGTTAAGGGTTAGGGGCGGATTAAGTGAGTTAGGGTTAGGGTGTGGGTAAGGTAAGTGTGCGATAGTGACAGACCTTAGGGTTAGGGTTTGGGTTAAGGTTAGTGCATAGATAGCTGTGTATGTAAGGTTTAGTGTAGGTTTGTAAAGTTTTTGGTGTGCTTGTGTTGTGTGTGTATTTTTCAGGAAAGGTATTTGTTTTGTTGATTGTTGGGATTTTGGTTTGTCGGGCATGTGAAGTTTCATGTTTTTGAACTTTCTTTTTTTCGGTTTTTCGTGTCGGTTATTTCGTTGTCGGTGTTTTGGCGTGTCAGTGTTATCAGGTAGACCTATATATATGTATATATATATATATATATATATATATATATATATATATATATATATATATATATATGTGTGTGTGTGTGTGTGTGTGTGTGTGTACAGGTGTCAGGCCTGTGGTCAAAAGCTCATTTCTTCAAATAGGAAAAAAGCCAGTATGTGTGATCAAAAATCAGCTGATTGCACATACTAACTTTTTTCATGTGCGAGATTGTTGTACACTTGAGACTAGGGACTTTTCCCTTTCTCCAGTGTAGTGTGATCTCAGAGTTGGTAAGTATAATTGCTAGGGGATGGACAGGGTGAATGTTTAAAATTTTTTTGTTTTTATAAGTTTGGTTTTAAATGTTGTGCTCCATAAGTTGAGATTCAATTTTTTGCTTGGTCAACCAAGCATCATATATCTATATCTAAAGCTATATATCTACCCCTCTCTCTCTCTCTCTCTGTCTATCTCTCTCTCTCTCTCTCTATATATATATATATATATATATGTGTGTGTGTGTGTGTGTGTGTGTGTGTGTGTGTGTGTGTGTGTGTGTGCTTGTGTTTTATATATATATATATATATATATATATATATATATAATTTTGGAAAATTATTTCAAACCCCTTTTGTCCATAATAAGATACAGATGGAAAGATACTACTTATTTTATACATAGTATTGAAGACCAGAAATTGTCTGTGACTGCTTGGTTATGTATGGACATATCCATAAACAAGTATCTCTCATAAAGGAGGATTGGCTGCTATGAAGTATTTTTTAGAGATATCAGATTTATTCCCTACAGAATTTAATGATTTTTATCAGAATTGATAGAATTAGTTTTTAATCAGAAAGTGTTCTCTTACAAAAATACTTTTTATTTACAAGTGAGTGGGATAGAGATGGGGCAGCATCAGCCTCTTTTATGCAGACATATTCATGAGTTTCCTAGGGCTTCAATGCAAACTTGAAAACATGATGTAACACATTGTAATATTCAGTTAAAACCCGGAAATGATAACTAGATGATTGCTGGATGATTTGGGATGAGGACTTGTAGTGCACTGGCAGTTTTATGTGCTTGTCAACACATATGATACTAATAATAAGAGAAAATGTTCAATCATTTTTATTATTACAGTTAGTTACACATTTGTAGTGATGTGCATGTCTAGTCTCAGTACATGCTAATGCTAAGTAGTCACTGTTAAACCTAGTGATGGTAGTTTACATTCAGAATGTTGAAATCTAAGGAACGTAGCAGGTATACAGTTTTCAAAACTGACTGCACATTGTTACTATGGGAATGTTACTGCTGATGTGTTTGCCTGTGTTAATGCCTGAACTTGGTATAAGACAGATCCCCTCACTATTAACATACCCAGACTACATACTGTAAACCAGGGTAGTAACACTAATTCTGCTGTGGTGTATGTGGTGTACATACATGTATAGCTACTTAGCAAGGCAATGCCCCTCTCAGTGAAATACTGGCATTGTTGTACTTGTAATAATCTAGTCTTGTAACAATGGACCTTGAATATTTCATTTCAGAGTAGTTACTACAAGTCATTTCTGGTGATGCTGTAGTTCACCTTCAGATGAATGTCTTCTGGACTGCTTGTGTTCTCTTTTAGTGCATGTTTGAGGCCAGAGTTTCTAGAACTTCATAAATTAACCCAAGGTACATGTCCACTTGGAGAAAATAAACTATTCTGCACAAATTTAGCTATGCTACTGAATCATAGTTTCCAGGTTCATACCACCAGTGCAACACATCAAAACAAAAGACATGGGAATACAAATACTTGGTGATGAAGGAAGTCAGTGATGTGCATATCATCTACTCTGATAATGGCTTGTCCCCAACACATAAGGAAGTCATTGACGTGCATATCATCAGTGGCGGCTGGTGACTTCAAATCAAAGGAGGGCTGCAGGAGACAACTGAATGGGTGGGGCCAACAGGAAAGGGTATGGCCCACTAGAAAAGGATGGGGCTATGCTAAAAAAAGCAAAAACTGGGACTTTAATTAAGTACGCTACTCTGGGTGCCAAAACATCATTATGACAGTATAATCAAGACAAAATGAAGTGGAGAAGAAAAAAAAATATTTCAATGCATTAGCTACATGACAGCTTACTTAATATCTAGATGGAAACAAAAAGGTTGTAAGGCATGAAAAAAGAAATTGCTTTTTAAATACATTACTGGAATGCCAGTCAAAATCAAGTATTAAAAAACAAGCAGCACTCAACTCAAATCACTTCTCCTTGCACAGCACTGCAGTTTTAATTATAATTTATATTTAGCTTTATAAAAGTACCAAGTAACATGCTAAAAGTAGCAATCTCTGTGATACCACCACTTGTAAAAATGTTTCTTAGCCAAAAAAGACCTGCTGCCTGACAACTGTCTACTTGTTTCATGGGGAAAACATGATCACAGTAAAAAATGAACAGCAAACAATAAACAAGCTCAAGATCAATTGCTTAAAGAATTACTGGACAGGTTATGAACCACACATGATAGATTGGCATTCTGTTTAGTTTATGGGTAAAGCCTGCAAAGATGACTGCAAGTCCCCAACAAATGTAATAAGTTTCTGAAAATACTGTAATCCTCTCCTTTATTACAAATACTGTCATATGCATTTCAATACCTAAAGCTTATACGCAATCTAGTTATGTAAATATTCTCTGCATGGCAACAACAAAAAGGCTTTCAGTGTTGGTAATTCTTTAACAGTATGCTTACTAAAGCTTACTTGCATCTTACAGCCTCAGACAAGCTTACCTGATGGTCATTAAAGCATTGTTACTTAAACACAGAGCAACAGGCTCTGCAACAACATGCATTTTCTGAATAAGAAGACAGTATAAAAATATAACGGAAAACCAGAACATTCTGCAAAATCGAGGACAGATGGAAAGCCACTGTAGTACTTGTGTCTACCTTGGATGGGGGATACTCTGCACACTTACACTGCATAACTGCTCCTTGCCTTGCTTGGACACATCCAGAATCACTACGTGGGAGAGTGGGGTGCAACAAGTATGTCACAATTTGAAATGATTCTGGCTGATGGTGATGGCCCTGACACACTTGTCATATCTCTCAACCTTAGAGTAAGAAATCTGGGCAAAGCCATAAAGAGAAGTGGGATAAAGGCCCAAAAATAAGGACAATTTTTAAACATTTCTCTTATAAACTTAGAAAGATAATAGAATAGTAGGTATTGCATTAGTATGCATTTTCTGAAGGGTATGAAATCTGAAACTCAAATGTCTGTCATTATTTTATAACTTAAATCTTTAATGATTTGCCACTAATTTGCCAGAAAACCACAATTTTATTACAAACGGACCAAAAATGTGATGCAAAAATATAAAATAGCCACACAATATAGCTGGGAACCTGTCAAAGAAGGGGCACTTTTTTAATATTAGTACTGTTAACTTGAGTAGCTGACAAAATAAGAGAATCTACATGCATTTCTGAAATTAAAAGTAATCTATTACTCTGATCATTACAATTTATTGTAAACCCTCCACATTTGCCATTTTGCGGAGGGATTATTAGGGGGAGAGCAACATTCTGAGCCAAAATTGGGGACAGTTGAGAGGTTTGGATATACCTAATTTTATAAAGTGATTTACTTGCTCGTACCTCTCAACCTCTTAATACAGGAAATCTGGGCAAGGCCAAATATATTGCGGAAACATACAAACAGTACTAAAAATTGCTCTTATAGAAACTTAGACAGTTGACAGTATAACAAGTCTTGCTTTAGCATTCATTTTTCTGAAGGGTATGAAGTCTGAAACTCAATGTCTGTTATTATTTAGTGACTTAATTCCTAAATGATTTGCCAGAAAACCAGAAATGTTATGAGGAACAAACCAAAAATAAGAAGCAAAAATCTATTCATTCTTCAAAAATCTGGGCAGTTGAGAGGTATACTTTAGCTGGAGCTGAGTTTGCCGCCCTTCCCACCTCACAAAATTATGGTTGAATGGGGCTTCCCCCTGCAGCTATTCCAATGTCCCATTACTTGGCTATTTCGCCCCATTTACCATAAACACTGTAATGTGCATACTGCTTTACTTCTACGATGATTTGGATTTCATTTAAAAATTTTATTTTACATTTTACAGCACAAACACTAATAGACATATGCTAATCAAAGCAATGCAGTTTCACAATGAAAATAGACTTAGCATTAAAACATCTCTGCCCCTGAAACTCACATTTATTGAAACATCGAAACCCACATTCAATGAAACTACATCTGGCCAGTGGCAGATAAAGATTAAGTTTGGGCTGTTTTCAAATCATACGCCCCTTGCACAGGAAACATACATGTGTTCTTTGATACACCTTCCTGATTGTATTAAATTATATTCCTTGTATAATACAGTACAGTTGTTAGAGACATTTTAAATTTATTGTTTTGAAAACATTTACAGTAAACAATGAAATAAAATGCATGCACCAATAATGATAAAACTGCCCAATTCAGAACATTTCCATCATAAAAGTCTACTCAAACTTCTACATTCTACCAGTATCAGTAAATATGCACAATCTCTGCAGAAGTAAAAGTCATCTAAATAATTCTACATTAAAGAGATCTGTAACTAATGAAGAGGTTGCTGTTAGCACACAACTTTACATTTCATTGTTTCATCTACAAATAAAGTGCCTGTTGCTCTTGAGGAATAAATTGCCTATGCTATATTAAAAAAATGATAAGCTAGTAATATTGCAATAGGGAATGGATAGCAAACTGATAACAGGTTCATCATTACTAGGTATCTCTGCCAAAGAGGACATTCTCAGGACTGCAGCATCCACCCCCTTTAAAAGTACGACACAGTACAGTATCAGTAATGCATCTATATACTGTGGGAGTAGAACCCATAGTCTTCTGCATCAAAAGCAAGTACACTATCTGTTGTGCTATTAACAACACAAGTAGACACAGCATAAGCAGCACTAAACTTCTTTTCAAGCTCTCAGCTCCTTGTAAAATGCACTCAACAGTCAACTGTATCTCTCAACTTTAAAGCACAAGAAATCTGGAAAAAGCCAAAATTTATTGGGGGGGCAAAAGCCCCAAAACTAGGGACACATTTTAAACATTGCTTGCATAATCTTGGAAAGTTCCTAGAATAAAATGCTGTGTTACCACCATGCATTTCATTGCCAAGTCTTGAAGCCAGGACCCTATGCACTACAGGGGTCTATATTAGAAGATTGAATGTTTAGGTGACTGAACACCTAAACATCAATCTTCTAATATCAAAAGCAAAAAACAGCGAATGGCCGATTTAACACAGGGAAAGATTTCCTTGGCAGTTCGCCAGATTTTGCCATTTCCATACTGTTGAGCGATCTCGGAGTTGGTATATTTAGTTAGGGGTGTGTGTGGGGGGGCACAGCCCCACACGGTGGGTGTGGGGGGTGAAGCCCTCTACTTAGTTTGCTTTATGGGCTGACATGTGTGTTTCCCGGGGGGGGGGGTTGATATTTTTGGATTCGATATTAGCAGATGTTCGATCACCTAAACATTCGATCTTCTAATATAGTCCCGCACTACAGTCAGAGCAACATACCACTATGCCAAATCAGCTGTTTCTTGAAAGACATTCTGAAACTTAAATGGCTATCATGTAGCGAATTCAGTTCTCACCATAGCTCTCTCAACTTCTTAGCAAAAAACACCTAGACAAAGCCAATAATGGGGGAATACAGCCCCCAAACATATTCAGTGAATTCAGTTCTCACCATAGCTCTCAACCTGTTAGCACAAAAAACCTGGACAAAGCCAATAATGGGGGAATACAGCCCCGAAAATAGGGACAAATTTCAAATATTGATCTTATAAACAGAAAATTTATAGAATAAAAGACTTTGTGTTACCATGTACTTTCTGAAGAATAGGAAGTCTGAAATTCAAATGCCATTATTTATTTTATGAGGAACAGAGCAAAAATATGAGGCAAAAATTTAACAAGTGGGGGTGGTTAGGGAATTCAAGCTCTTGCTATGTCGGAACAAAGATCCTACTAGTGCATTATATAGGCATGTACAGGGTAATTACAGGCATAGTTTTTTTTTTTTTAGCTTTACAGTTGATCTATCTAGACAAAAGAGGGGGTGATTTAAATAATAGGTTGGAAGTGGCTGAGAGTAAATGGATTATCAAGATACTTGCACATAGAGTACCAGGCTTAAATGGCTGTGTGCCTTTAAAGCCTGTATTGAAGGCTCGTAAATTACTTCATTGAAGCTGAGGATGTTTTATTGCTTTTAATTATTGTTTTATTGGTTGTATTATTTAAATGGTTTGATTTTATTTTTTTCATGGTCTGAAGAAGTACAGAGTGTCTGTACGAAAGCTCTTACCACTGTTTAATAAATAGATGCTTTTTAGCTGTGTTTGGCTGCCTTATTTGTTTTTCGTTGAGCTTAGTTTTTGATTTAAGGCAGTCTTCATCTGCTTGGTTTATTTGGTTCTATTTTTTTTTTGTATTTTTCCTTTTCTTTTATCCAACCTGCATAAAGCAAGAGCCTCAACTCTTTCTCATAAAGAATGTGTTGAGTAAGTGCCATGACATTTAAACTCCTAAAAAAATTTTCATTTCCACATCCTAGTCCAAAATACTCTGTTCATCATATGTAGTCTTTGAATCTTTTGAAAAGGTACAGAGCAGACTGACTCATTATATCATTGCATTAAAATAGATTCTGAGACAAAATTAAGTCACAGACTCAGCTGTCTCATCAAATACTGCTCTTACCTTACAATGTCTTCTATTCTGTTCTGATTTTATTTTCACTCTAATTCTCCCAAAATATTCAATGTACTTCTTGCTTTCTAGACCCATACTAGCATATAATATGCAGCCAGGATCCTATTCATAACTAGTCTTGCCATCTATTCCTTGAACTCTGTCTGAGCTGATGCAATGAACTACTCCATCAAGTCTTGTCTAGATCTTACTCTTTTTGTGCCATGATTTTATCAACTATCCCGGTATCTTTTAACACCTTGTCCATATGTACAAAAAATACCTCCGATGAAAGTACTTCTGATTAATCCACAACGTTTTCTCAAAACAAATGCATCCAGAGATCCTTTATCTATGTCTATACACATATCTTTTAAATGTAACACATGATAAGGTATGTGGTAAAGCACTCATTTTTAAGCGTGTATCTTTCACAATTTCAATATGAATGCTCTGTAATTTTTAAAAGTTAAAATATTGTTGCACTTGATTTCATTGTTGTTTACTCCCCCAGTCTCAAATTGTATAACTTGTCAGATGTTTAACACACATCACATGTTTTTGGAGACGAACTATTAGGTGAACATTGAACAGGAAGCATTATAATCTGTACATCTGCCATAGCGTATGCCAGCACTGCCAAATTGCTCGATATTAGAAACAACATTTATATATTGATATATTCCACATGCAGCTGTTTCCCAGGATTCCCATTGTACCTGCTTTACCAGTAAGCACTTGCTCTCACACTTACATTATGCTGCACCCTGCAAATGAATGACCTTTTAATCTATTCAGTTGCCCTATATTACAAACAGCATTTCCTGCTGTCCACTTCAGCTAATAATCATGCACTTCCAAAAGTAATATGTATTGTCTAACAACAGAAATTGGTCAAGTTAGGCAATATTTAAGTGCACTGTTCTCTATAGCTATTTTATTATACATTTGTTCAGATAAGGTTCTGTTGATGGTGTTAACTTCCAAACATAAATGCTTCTGACATATGCACATGTCAGAGGGTAAGTGTTTTTGCTTATTATATTTATTTTGTAGCCTGAGAAGACAACTTAAATGCTTACAGAACTAAGGCACCTCTTTATGAGTATGTATATAAAAAAATGCTACTCACAGACATGTCTTTATTTAGGAAACAGAGCCTTCCACAGTGGCACAGTTTGCAATCTATGCCATATCATAAATACATTCTGCAAAATTAATTGATTATATCCCTCAGGTCAGAGTTAGGACAATACCTACAGACCTATGCATTCAGGTTATAACAATTCAAAAGTGGTCCTTATAAATGCTAGATTTGGAATGCTCCCTAAAAATGAAGTTGAAAAGTACAAATATTGTTGCTGTTGTCTTTCAGCTTTTCCCAGTTAGGGGTCGCCACAGCGGAACTCTGGTCCGCTAATGATTGGCAGTAGATTTTCATGAATGCCGAGGTGCCAGCTCGACGTTCAACCTTCAACGAAGGTACACCCAATCCAAAACGTCATCAAATGCTAATAAGTCTGACCTTATAATTTTGTCTTTCCTAGTAGGAACAAATACAGTTTTAAAAAGCATATGAATTTCCCCCTGCACTTGTAATTCCACAGTTACTTATAAAGATGAGAAGACAAATAGCAAACTTCACGCTCCTGATAAAATGCTTCTTAGTTGTAATATGGTTATTCTTATATAATAATACACTGAAAAACTGTTTGCTGTGCTGAGTTGCAAATCTTATTTTTTTTCATCCCACCCCCATCCCCATCCTCACAGGAGTCAGAACTCCAACCAATGTCACTTCTAGTTCCACTCAACTGGCCCATTCATTCATTATTTTTTTTTTTTTTTGGTATGGGAGTCAGACATGCCATTGGTAGATGAGAACCTTGTGGCCCATTTATTCCTGCACATATAGACATCATAGCTTTGACTTACCATGTTGTCCTCAAGTTTAAAAAAAAAAAATCAAATGACTGATGAGTGACTAAGACTGTCCATTTCCATCATGACATGAAAATGAAGTAGCTAGGTCAGGAGGATTGAGGATTCAGAAATCTTTCCTCTCAGTAGTTATAGCAAGCCCCAAAAAAGCTGTTTGCACCAATGGTCGCACAAGCCATAGCAACTAGCAAGTAACCAAAAGTACTCACACTGCCTGCTACTACTGATTGGTTCTTGCTCTCTTTTTCAGAAAGAGAGTGAGAACCAATCAGTAGCCATCCTGCCATTAACGTCGCGTACATGACTGCAGACGTGACAGTCTGACCTCCTTCCACTTTGCTGTGCAGTTAACCATACAGACTTCTGGGCATCACACTGATGCAGTACTCTCCATAATCTGGACTGCCTTTACAGCAGTCTGAGACAGTCCAGATGTACAGGAAAAAACACCCCCGGGACTCGCCGAGCAACGAGCATGAGCAGTTTGATTTCCGGGACTTTGCTGCGAGTCAGTCGGAGTCGTTTACAGCACTTGAGCACTAGTCAGCCAGTTTAATTAAATATTTTATTTTACAAAATAAATGTTCTTTTCTTTTCTTCACATAGCTGGGGGGGCTGCAGTCCTGCAGTCTGATGCCACGAGCAGCCACTCCATATCATCTACTCTGATAATAGCCTGTCCCCAACACATAAGGAATTCAGTGACATGCACATATCATCTACTCTGATAATGGCCTGTCCCCAACACATAAGGAAGTCAGTGACATGTGCATATCATCTACTCTGATAATGGCCTGTCCCCAACACATAAGGAAGTCAGTGACATGTGCATATCATCTACTCTGATAATGGCCTGTCCCCAACACATAAGGATGTTAGTGACATGTGCATATCATCTACTCTGATAATGGCCTGTCCCCAACACATAAGGAAGTCAGTGACATGTGCATATCATCTACTCTGATAATGGCCTGTCCCCAACACATAAGGAAGTCAGTGACATGTGCATATCATCTACTCTGATAATGGCCTGTCCCCAGAACATAAGGAAGTCAGTGACATGTGCATATCATCTACTCTGATAATGGCCTGTCCCCAACACATAATGAAGTCAGTGACATGTTTATATCATCTACTGTGATAATGGCCTGTCCCCAACACATAAGGAAGTCAGTGACGTGCATATCATCTACTCTGATAATGGCCTGTCCCCAACACATAAGGAAGTCAGTGGCATGTGCATATTATCTACTTTGATAATGGCCTGTCCCCAACACATAAGGAAGTCAGTGACATGTGCATATCATCTACTCTGATAATGGCCTTTCCCCAACATATAAGGAAGTCAGTGACATGTGCATATCATCTACTCTGATAATGGCCTGTCCCCAACACATAATGAAGTCAGTGACATCTGCATATCATCTACTGTGATAATGGCCTGTCCCCAACACATAAGGAAGTCAGTGACATGTGCATATCATCTAATCTGATAATGGCCTGTCCCCAACACATAAGGAAGTCAGTGACATGTGCATATCATCTACTCTGATAATGGCCTGTCCCCAACACATAAGGAAGTCAGTGACATGTGCATTTCATCTACTCTGATAATGGCCTGTCCACAATACATAAGGAAGTCAATGACATCTGCATATCATCTACTCTGATAATGGCCTGTCCCTAACACATAAGGAAGTCAGTGACATGTGCGTATCATCTACTCTGATAATGGCCTGTTCCCTAACACATAAGGAAGTCAGTGACATCTGCATATCATCTACTCTAATAGTGGCCTGTCCCCAACACATAGCAATGATGGTGAAGTGCCCAATCCTGACCTAATGCATTTGTGTACCCACAATATGTCCATGGTGTCTCACACATCGACAGGTACTGCAGAGCTACCACTGTCATAAGAAGGAGTTTAAGAATGATTTGTATGTATATCAGTAGTGTTTTAGGGGTTTTTTTTGCACTGACTCATGTTTAATGACACTTTGCAGGTTCAGAAAGTTAAGGAATGACAACGCAATGGAATGGCAGTCAATCTTCTTTGGTTTTGAAATTGCCCTAATGGCTATACTCTCTCTTTCTCTCTCTCTCTTTGCCAGACCTGTCTTGGTTCATGTCATGCTTTCATCAGTCAGTTGATGGTTTTCCAAGCTGGATTTTGCAGCTGTATGCCAAGTGCCATAATTAATGCTTCTTTACACAACTAAGACTGGAATTCCTAGCAAGTGGCAGTTTAGTAATGGATTGTACACTGTACTTTCATAGCATGAGTAAGGTGCATACATTGCAGATGTTTGCAAAAATGCACATGGCAGCACTGTTGCAACACACTTCCCATTTGATACAAACCTGTTATCTAATACCTGTAGTTATGTGTGTCTGACAGGATTGGCAAAGCAAGTGCTAACAGGTATCACACATCATCTCATCAACCTTGGTAGTGACATTGAAATGCTGCTCCCTAAGATACTTAATCAAGTATGGGTTGTACAGTCTTAAGAATTTGTCCACCAACTTAATTCTTAACATATAGTTAGCACAGGTATGTACCAGCAATCATGTTTAATAGCTCTTAAAACATAATGTCTGGCCACTCATGTCATCATGTCTTTTGAAATCACACGACTGCATTGGTCTGAATGATGTCTACTCATCTGTTTTGTAAGTAATATATACTGTCATTAATGGTTTCCTCATGATTTCCTACAGCAGCCATGCTTTGTAAAAATGTGGAAGTTATTAACATGATTTATATAGAGGAGTATGATCAGGTTATCAACCATAACTGGTTTATTATTTGTTTGAGAGAGGGATGCCAAGAAATTCACGAGAGGTGAATCTCGGCATCCATGTTAACAACACATAAAGGTTATGATCAGAGACCCCATCCTAATTTTCTGAAGTGCATAGAGCTTTACTCATATCTGCTTCACATAATACTGGTTACAGGAAAAAAAAAGAAAAACTGGCTTTCAAAGCTATAAAGCACTTTGCAAACACAGTCAGAAAGTCAGTGTAACATATTGTCTTTTGTAAAGGAAAGTCAGGGACAGATTACTGGCACATACAGTAGGTAGAAATAAATATATTTTTAATTCTGTCATTGTCATTTTCTGGCCAGTACTTTTATTACCTAGTGTAACACCCATTGTTAACAATTGAAGCAGAGGTGCTTAACAATTGTTAAGATCAGGTATCACGCTATAGAAATGCTTAACTGGTTTGCATTTTTTGTGATATTGCAGCATAAAAATGGTGCTCCATTGAGTTATACATTTTTTGCCTTTAAAGTAGTGATCTGTACATTTTGCATACTTTTATTTGCTGTTTCATTGATTCAGAAAAGTACAACACAGCTGTCACAGGACAGATATTCATCTTTTTCTCCTTCAGAACAATGATGTTAAATACTTTTTTAGAGATGCCGATTAATTGAGCAAGCTCCACATGTCCAAACCAGGACATACTGAATCTTCATATCTAATGTCACATGATGATAAGCACCTACATGTTCAGTGACAATTTACACTTCTTGTAAATATTGTAAAGAAAGCACATGAACATTGTTACAGTACCATGAGTAGAAATGAATAGCAAGCAATTGCTATTAGAAACATCTTACTTATAGAAATGGCATTCACACTACTCAGCAGAGTTGAGTAAAACTAGAAAGAAGAGTTTTCTGTTTTAAAATTTAAGATGTAAATGTCTATTAATCTATTTAATTTGCTTATCTGAAGAATGATTTTCTACTGTTACATAGCCACTTTGTTCATGTATAAAACTGCCAAGTCAAAGAACACTAGTAAGCAAGTTATAAGTTTACAATACTGCCTGTATCTAAAATGTATTGAATAAGATTATTACTGATTTGTTCTGAAGAATATGTCTTTCTTTATTTGTGCTTCGATGCACAGACTGGGGCTGAAAAGTGTCCATGGGCCAGATGACCAACCCAATTAAAATAAATAAATAAATACATACATACAAACATGCATGCATACATACATACATGCATACATAAAAGTGAATTCATTTTTTTGAATTGCCTGCAGCAATGTAACTACTAGACCTCAGTGTAATGAATCATTCGTGGGTAACATCTAACATTAACCACACTGGGAAGAGCTGCAGGACAACATCTTTTCCTTAATTCATGACCTAATTAATGTTTCATCAACGAAGAAACAACAGATATGGAAGAATTTCACAAAGCAGTTACATTCTTTGTACCAAAAATGGTCCACTTCTACCAAAGCATGCAAGCATGTCGTGTGCACCTATATGAGATGGATGGCACCTATATGAGATGGATGACACCTATATGAGATGGATGGTATTATACTGATAGACACTGCATTCTGTTGCACATTTATGTTAGTGTAAGTTGGTTTGAAGAGATCATAACTCACCTGGTACTTATTGCAATATATGTATCATTAAGCCATCATCAGCAGCACGTCTGTATCTTTGCATAGGCACTGTGCCAAGTAGTTTGATGCAGTAATCCACAGAATCTGGACTCATCATTAACCCCCCCCCCCTTCCTTTTTCCTATTTTTTGACTTAGGTATGGGACATCCAGTCAACTGTCACCATCTTTTTCGATTCAGTGCCACTCTTCTGCCTTCTTCAATGATCTTGCCTGACTGTTGCAGGTCTCCTCTTATGTGATCCTTCCATCACTTTGTTGGATTCCCTCATTTCCTCTTTCCTTCTTCCTGTCTCTCCCAAATGTTCACTGGAACATCTTCTGCTTGCCTGAACATTTGCCCAAATCGCCATTATCTGTTCTCTTTGACCTTCTTTGCAATTGCAGCTACTTTGGCTTCTGCTCTGATGTCTCTATTTCTTCATCTGTCCTATAGTATGTACCCTATCACTTGTCTTAGGCACTTCATCTCCATCACCTCTAGCTTATTCAGTTATCCTGTGTTCACTGCCCAGGTTTCTGTGCCATACAGTAATACTAGTTATGTTACTGGTTTATACACTTCACTTTTCAGCTTCTTTGGCATTCTTCTGCCACACACTACCCCTGCCCCTTTGTGCCAGTTGGCTGAAGACCCTCTGATTTAGGTTTTGATTTCCTTATTCAGATTTTCATTCTTCTCAACCATCCCTCTTGGACTACATGCATACATTGCCATAAGAGTCCCAAACTTAGAAATATGTTTTCATTTACAGGTTGTGTTTGGCCACCTTACACTTCAATCAAAACTGCGGCAGAGCTCAGGGAAAGAAGGAAAAGATAAAACTTCAGTGAGGGCATTTCGTATCCAAAGAAGTGTTGTAGACAAGCTATAATAAAGCCAGTGAAGTCACTAATATGTTATGGTATGTACTGTACGTTATGGAGTTTGTTTAGCCAATTGTAATAGTCATTAGACTTGGCTGAAAATATGTCAGCACTATAGTACGGTTGTAGTAGGAGCAAATACAGGCAGTAGATGTTGGCTAAAAACAGTGAATGCTTGACAGCCTAAATGGAGAACATAAACCATCCAAAACGTTACTTTTTTATTTACTTATTTAGTTACTATATTTCTATGTACTAATTGAACAGGAGGACTGGTTAAAAGACCCTTTTCAGCCACAACTCAAGCTCAGTGAAAGCACAGCTGTATACAGTACCCAGAAAACAGGTACAGTATGTAAGGAAATTATAGCAGTAAACAAGATTGGCATGGAGTATTGATATAAATCATTACATATAGACAGCAATAAGTATTTATCAACTGAACAAGAGTAATAGCCATGGCATTTTGAAATTGACAATGTTTTCCTGGCACTGAGCAGTGATTATTTACAAACCTATTTACAATTTCTTCTACAAATACTTACACTGATTTACTTGACATTCAACAGTGAATTATGAAATCAGTAGAACTATGTCATGCAAACAAGGAATGACCAAGTCTTGGTATCTGTTATGTTTAAAGTGATGAGATTCAAACACTGTACTTTGTGTCTGTGAATTAAACACTTTACCCCTTATGCTAGCACGCAAAACTTAAAATGTTAACATTTGCTTATTAACTGTCAGTGCAACAAGAGAACTTTGTCAGGGCCACAGGAGAACATCACGTTCACTGTATAAACGTAGGTGTTCTTCCAATCTCTTTTTGAAACTTTCTAAAATAAGCATTTTTGTAATATTTCATGGAAGGTAGCTCCATACAGTAGGATCACTTTTAATAAATGCTCTTTCATTGATTGCTTTCCAAACCATTGCATTGGCAAGGACACAATGACAGTTGTTAGTAGTTATGTGAATATGAATGAGTACCAGAAGCAAGGGGATTACCGACAAAGTGATCAGTAAGAAAAATATTTGTGTCTTTATATGTAGTTACATTTTCCAGCAGCACAATATGAATGTCACAAACTTTAAAACTTGCATAAACAGTCTTGTCTTTTTGTTTAGGAGTTTTTCTTACAAACATTACAACAACATTTCCTGACTTGTTTCAAGATTTAAATGCCACAGAAGGCTTCATTTTCTGGTCATACTTTTTTACCCCATTTCCTCCTAAAACACATTAATGTTATGTTTCTGAAGTGTGGCAAAAGTATGACGTGCATAGCGCTGAAACAGATGGTCATCTTTAAGGAACAATACGCCAATGCCACTGAGATTGTACAGTTTGTCAAAATGTCATTGTTGTTTTGACATATTAAAAAAGCCACTTAAATATATTTCATGTAGAAGAATGAGAATAACACAAAAATGTAGTCCTAGCTGTGAGTCATCGTCCACCACTAGCATTCTCAGCACTCTGCCTTCAAGCCTTACTACCTATGAATTCCTTCTCTTGACTTTTCAGGTTGCTGAGAAACAAGAAAGTGCTTACATTTGGTCAGCTGGCATGGTATTTAAGGAACAAAACATTACTACCGTATTGTAACTGCAGTACTATGCCTACCATTGTACATTTTACTCATTGCGTGGTCAGAGTAATATATAGTTGTTGGAACTGCTGCATTACAAGGAGTTCAATGTGTATTAAACCCCTAGTCTGCATTCCTGTCATTAAACTGTTGAAACTTTATTGAATGGGAAGGGCTGTAACAGTACTACAATTAAAAGTAATCTGAATTTCACACAAAAAAATGACTGTGGTGTAGTATTACACTGATGTATGCTGGGTCTGTGGGGTAGTACTACATCAAAGTCATATGTTGGGTCTGTGGTGCCCGTCTAAATTGGTGTTTTATGTTGGGTCTGTCAGGTATTACTATACTGATGTTGTATGCAGAGTCTGTGGTGTAATATGACACTGATCATGTACGCTGAGTCTGTGATGTTGTGCTACACTGATATATGCTGGGTCTGTGATTACGTACTTTACTAATATTGTATACTGCATGTGTGGTAGGTGTGGTACTATACTAATGTTTGCCTGGTCTGTAGTGTAGTACGACACAGGTATAGTATGAAATTGATGCTGTTAGCCTCTGATGTAATATGATACTGATGGTGTATGCTGGGTCTGTGGTGTACTGTACTACACTGATATATGTTGAGTCTGTGGTGTACTATGGCACTGTATATGCTGAGTCTATGGTGTACTATGGCACTGATGTATAATGAGTCTGTGATTAAGTACTACACTGATGGTGTATACTGGATGTGTGGTGTGGTACTACATTAATGTTTACCTGGTCTGTGGTATAATAGGACACTAATGTTATATGCTGGGTCTGTGGTCTAGTACTACACTAATGTTGTTTGCTGGGTCTGTAGTACAGTACTACACTGAGGTATACTGGGTCTGTGGTGCAGTACATTGATGTATGCTGAGTTTGTGATTAAGTACTACACTGATGTTGTTGTATGCTGGGTCTGTAGTGCAGTACTACATATGTTAGGTCTGTGGTGCAGTACATTGATGTATGCTGAGTTTGTGATTAAGTACTACACTGATGTTGCATGCTGGATCTGTAGTGCAGTACTACACTGATGTATGCTGGGTCTGTGGTGCAGTACATTGATGTATGCTGAGTTTGTAATTAAGTACTACACTGATGTTGTTGTATGCTGGGTCTGTAGTGCAGTACTACACTGATGTATGCTGGGTCTGTGGTGCAGTACACTGATGTAGGCTGAGTTTGTGATAAAGTACTACACTGATGTTGTATGCTGGGTCTGTAGTGCAGTACTACATATGTTGGGTCTGTGGTGCAGTACATTGATGTATGCTGAGTTTGTGATTAAGTACTATACTAATGTTGTTTGCTGGGTCTATAGTGCACATCTGCAGTGCTACACTGATGTGTACTGGGTCTGTGGTGCAGTACATTGATGTATGCTGAGTTTGTGATTAAGTACTACACTGATGTTGTATGCTGGGTCTGTAGTGCAGTACTACACTGATGTATGCTGGGTCTGTGGTGCAGTGTAGTACTGCACCACTGATGTATGCTGGGTCTGTGGTGCAGTACATTGATGTATGCTGAGTTTGTAATTAAGTACTACACTGATGTTGTTGTATGCTGGATCTGTAGTGCAGTACTACACTGATGTATGCTGGGTCTGTGGTGCAGTACATTGATGTAGGCTGAGTTTGTGATTAAGTACTACACTGATGTTGTATGCTGGGTCTTTTGTGCAGTACTACACTGATGTATATGCTGGGTTTGTGGTGCACTACTAAATGAATATTGTATGTTGGGTCTATGAAGAAAGAAGTGTAATAGAAAGAAAATTGTTTAATGAATATTTTCATTTGAGGCTTGCTTCATTTCAAGATGCATTCCTGTTAGTTTCTGTAGAAAAGAGCATGTGTATGTACCTTTAAGAAGCATTTCCAAATGTAAGCACATGCATATAAATAGTGAGCACGTGCAGGCCATTTTGAGAGAACAGCTAGGGTGTTAACATGTATGAGTGTGGTAGTCAGTCTATTAGTTTATTTAAGTTTAAGTTACAAAGCCTCATTCCTGATGTGTTTGTGTGTAATAAAGCTGCTTGAACTGAATCCACGAATGTTCATCTGTTTTATCCTAACCAGACGAGTGACATGGTGTCAGAACAGGGATTGAGAGAGCAACTTCTTCAAGCCATGAGGTGCAGAGTTGAAGGTGAAGGCAGATTAAGCTGGTTGAGTGAAATGGAGCTCAGGCAAACAAAAAAGACCAGGAACGAACTTAAGGTAACAAAAAACTTGCACAAATGATTTATTTGGCAAGGAAAATGAAACGGAGCACTTGTAAAGCACAAAATGCATTATTAATCAAATGAGTAGCACAAAATGTATTATTAATCAAACGAAGGGCACAAAACGCATTATTAATTACACAAAATGAAACCATGATAATTGATAAAAATAGCAGGGATATTCATATGGGGCTCAGAATTACCTTTGGTTTGCATAACGAGCAGGCAAAGTAAAATGGGCACAAGAAAAGTATAATGATAAGTTATTAAAAGAGCATAACGAGTACAATAAAAGAACAAATTGAGCTTAAAGAGCAAGGTAACTGCATGCTTTTTTTAGTAAAAGACTGTGCTTTGGGCATAAACTACTATTTTGCATTGACCCAAACCATTCAAAGCATAACTAGAGTTGTTTGAAGTATCTCAGAGTGTGCATAGTATTTGCAGAGTGTGTACTTTATTACGGTGCAATTATTTCAAAGAGTTTGCTGTGTGCAAGCTACAGTTATGTTGCAAAGTGCAGTCAAATTTCAGCCATTTTGAAAAGGTTCTTGTGCTGGGTACATTTATTCGCAGAGTGCCACCATTCCAAATCATTTCTTACACTGTATGGAGTTATTTCGCAAAGTACAGCCATTTTGAACGTTTTTGTGCTGTGTACAGTTTATTTGCAAAGTGCATTCATCTCAAAGTGTTTCTTACTCTGAGCTTCTTCTGCTGTGTACAGTTTATTCGTAAAGTACAGTCATTTCAAAGTTTTTCTTACACTGATATGGAGTGATTTCACAAAGTAAAGTGATTTTAAAGTGTTCTTGTGCTACAGAGACGTATTTGGCAAAGTGCAGTTATTTCAAAGAGTTTGTTGTGCTATTGGACATCATTACAAGTACTAGCATAAAGTTCTGGCATATATATTTATGTGTGCATGTTAGTACATAATTCCAAGCACCTTCACTACTGTGTGCTGATATGGCAGAGGCATTTCACAGACCAAGTCCACTTATGTTTGATCATAATATAGCTGAGAATTGGAGCATATTTGAGCAGGAATATTTTCATGCAAGCAGATTTTTCTGACAAAGATGCACATTAAAGGGCATTCTTTTTGCTTAACTTTGCTGAGTCAGAAACCATTGAAAGAGAGTGTTCATTTGTGTATGCACCAGCAGTATACGCAGGAGAGGGGGGAAACTGACATATTGTGGTACTGGCTGAATTAAGCTAGGATCCAGAGTGCTTAAAATGTAAATTTAGAGAAATGTGTAACCGCCAGACAAATGTGACATTATAGAGGCACTTATTTTATACATGAGACCAGAAGCCAGGTGAAACTTTTGGAGCTTACATTACTGACTTGAGAAAGAAGGCCAAAGCATGCAGATTTGGTGACTTGAAAGATGATTTAATAAAGGACAGGCTTGTGTTAATAGTGCTGCAGTGAGAAAGATTTTGCTTTGTGACAGAGATTTGCAAAGCCATAGCAATTTGTCAAATCTGTGAACTCAGAGAAAGGCACACAAGTATGCTTGCAAATAAGAGCATGGTTTCAACAGCCTCTAGAGCAAACTTAGACAGCATGCAACACGTCGCAATCAGAAGCAGGCATAAGTACATGGCAGCTGGAACCCCTGTGGGTTTTCCTGGGAGACGTTGTAGCTTTCTAGAAAGTTCCAAGACTACCTCAGTAAAAAGGGCATGCCCAGTGCAGTATAAGAGTGAGTCAGGAAAAACCCAAGTCAAGTCTTACTGTTAACAGTCGTAATTGTGGTGCCAATCATGAATCTAAAAGAGAGAGGTGCTTAGCATTTGGTCAGCAATGCTACAAGTGTAAAAAATGGAATAATTTTCAAAAGTTTTGTAAATCAAGCAAGCCTCATTCAGTTATTAAGAAAGGTCACTCAAGAAAGCAAGTTGATCATGCAGAGAACTGCAACCATAATTTCTATGTAGATGGTGTATCAGTGGTCAGTGAAAAGGTTAGTGCAGTAGATTTGTTGCAAAGAATGAAGTATTTTGTACTGTTCTGATCAATGTCAAACCCACAGAGGTCAATATAGACACTTATTCAAAGTGTAATATAATGTCAGCAGAAACATTTGCTAAAGTGAGAGCTGGTGAGCAACTTAATTTGGCCAACTGTGTGAAGCATGTTGTATATGGAGGTAAAGAGATTCAAACCAAAGGCTCAATAGTACTTTCATGCTATTTGGCTGGGAACAGTTACACCTTGCAATTTTATGTAGTCATAAGACCTCTGCAGTCATTAGGTCTTAGAGACAGTTTAAAGATGAAACTACTTTCTTTTACCAAAGAAGTACAGCATGTAAGTACATGTCCCAGTTCCAGCATCACTGATGCTATTTTCTCAGGGTATGCTGATGTGTTAGATGACAAGCTAGGCAAATGTCCAGTTCTTTACGCCATGAAAGTAGATCCAGAGGTCTGTCCAGTGGTCAGAAAAGCAAGGAGAGTTCCAATAGCTATGCAGGACAAAGTCAAGGTCCAGTTAGACAAAAACCTTGGTTCAGCAAGGTGTGATTTGTCCAGCTACGGAACCAATTGAGTGGGTGTCTTCAATGGTAGGTGTTCATAAGAAAAATGCAGATGAAATCAGAATATGCATTGACCCAACAGACTTGAAAAAGGCATTAAAGAGACCTTATCATCCTATGCGTACAGTTGAGTAGATTATCACACTCATGCCAAATGCCACTGTTTTTTCTGTCTTAGATACAAAGAGTTAATTTTGGCAAGTAATACTTGATCACAAATCTTCACTACTGACTACATTCAGCACACCATTTCATAGATACAGGATGCCTTTTGGAATAAATTCTGCCAGTGAAGTCTTTCAGTGTGCAACGGAGCAAAAATTTTCAGGCTACCCATGTGCAATAATAATTGATGATCTACTGGTTGGAGGCAATGGTAAAGCAGAGCATGACAGAAACTACAAGAAAGTTCTGGACAGAGCGTGTTAAGTGAATTTAAAGCTCAATCCTCTGAAATCTAAATTTAGAATGCCAGAAGTTACTTACGTAGGTCATTTATTTACCAGTACAGGCTTATGACCCGACCTTTCCAAGCACGCAGCCATTTTAGAGATGCCAGCTCCAGACAATGTCCAAGCACTACAGCATTTTCTTGGTATGGTTAACTATCTGGGCAAATTTATTCCTGACTTTAGTGATTTATCAGTGCCTTTAAGAGAGCTGACATGCAAAAACATTGCCTGGTCATGGTTAGAACAACACCAGAGAGCATTTGATAACCTCAAACAGCAAATTGCCAACCTGCCTACATTAGGATGCTATGATGTCCACAAACCAGAAGTTCTTTCCTGTGATGCTTCAAAGTTCAGTCTTGGTGGAGCTATTCTTTAAGAGGGCAGACCTGTTGCTTATGCTTCTAGAACTCTTACCCAAACTGTGATGCAGTATGCTCAAATTGAGAAGGAACTTTTGGCAATTGTGTTCACATGTTCAAAGTTCCATGATTATATTTATGGCTGAGCTATCCAATTAGAAACTGACCATCAACCTCTAATCAATATTTTAAAGAAGCCTATGCATTCAGCTCCAGCAAGACTACAAGGAATGGTGCTCAAATTACAAAAGTACAATTTTAAAATGGTCTATACAAAAGGTAAACTTCTTCATCTGGCTGATACCTTATCCAAATCACCCAGAAATACCATGGAACAGCTTGATGCAGAGAATTTTGACTTTGATATCATGGACGTGCATAATTTTTCTACCACGAGGCTTGATGACCTGAGAGATCATACAAAGACTGATCCAATTTTGCAAAAGTTCAACCACTTCATCAATGTAGGATAGCCATCAAAGCAATCCTGTGTACTGCCAGAAGTGCAACCCTATTTTCCATACAGAGATGAGATGCTGATGGAAGATTGTATCATTTTCAAATGCCTAAAAGTTGTTACTACTTCCTTACAATGTGAATACATTCAGATTTTGCATTGTGGCCACCTAGGTTCTGATTCTACCAAAAGAAGGGCAAGAGCACTAGTATTTTGGCCTTCTCTATTGAAAGACATTGATAAAGTGCTACCTTCTTGTTCAGTGTGCAACAGTACTAAGCCACATTTGCAAAAAGAGCTACTTCAGCTAAGCCAAATTCCTGAACTACCTTGGTCAACAGTAGGTTCATAGGTTCATAGGTAAGTACTAGGCTATCTGCCCAGGGGCATTTATAAGCCTAGCCACAGAGTGATGGCTTTCGCCTCCCCATTAGATTAGTAACCTGGGCCTCTGTCTAACAGGGCTCCTGAAGTGATCCCAGGGTAGAACCTACGATTACCCATCCACTCATCAAGATTTTTCTTGAAGAGGGTCAGAGAGGAGCTCTGTCGAATATGGATTGGGATTCTATTCCAGAGTGAGGGAAGTCACTGGGACAGGAATATATCCCTCCAGTATGTCCTGTTTATTGTTGTGCAACTCTGACATTTGAGTGAAACAATCAGCATTACTTAGTGTTGGTAGACTCTTATTGGAACTGGTTTGAGATCAGTTTTCTACCTAACCTAACATCCAGTGCTGTTATCACTAAGATGAAATGTCATTTCTCAGTCCATGGTAGTCCACACAAAGTTATTTCTGACAACGGTTCTCAATTTACCAGTCAATTGTTTCAGAGATTTGCAAAAGAGTGGCACTTCATCCATGTTACTAGTAGTCTGACATACCCACAGTCAAATGGCCTGGCTGAACGTGCAGTACAAAGTGCAAAGCAATTACTAGAGAAGTCAAAGTGTGACAATACCGATATGTTCTTGAATTTACTTACTCTCAGAAATATACCATGTGAAACCTACTTGGCTCGCCTGCTCACAGACGTCTATCTAGGCAATTCAGAACAACCTTGCTTATTAGTTCTAGTTTGTTGGTGCCTTATGCTAAAAACAACAGAGCAATCAAAGCCCAACATTTTAAGAAGCATTCTTTTCAGAAGTCCAGCTATGATAAAATGAGCAGATTTCTTTGTCTGTTAAAAGAAGGAGAGACAGTGAGGATGCAAATGGCAAAAGGCTTTGATCGAATTGATCAAGTGAGAGGTATATGTGCTGAGCTAAAATCCTACTTAGTGGAATCTGAGGGTATAGAAAACAGGAGAAACCACAGACATCTTCTTCCTATAACAGAAACGATATTGCAGCATTGTACCTGTCATACAGATGCTACATCTCAGAGCAACCCTGAAAATGTTCATACCGAAGAACATGTCTCAGTATAGATTCCCATTCCTGATGATGTCCCAGATGTCCCCAAAGGTGAACATTCCTTGGTGACAGTTCCCATTGCTGGATCCAATTCTGACTTTTATGTTACATGATCAGGTCGTATTTCTAAATCTAGTGTAATACACAGCAACCTGGACGTGATTGTTTTATATGTGTCTGTTTTTTTATGATTGCATGTCAAAGAATTAATTCTGTATAATTGCATGTCAAAAGATGATTTCTGTAAATTGCATGTCATTTTATACTGCCATTTCATATATGGATCATTTCTCAAAGAGGGAGGATATAGAACAGAGAGTGTGTATGTACCTTTAAGAAGCATTTCCAGATGGAAGCACGTGCATATAAATAGTGAGCATGTGCAGACAGCAGTGCCATTTTGAGAGAACAGCCAGAGTGTTAACATGTATGTGTGTGGTAGTCAGGCTGTTTATAAGTTTATTTAAGTTTAAGTTACAAAGCCTCATTCCTAATGTGTTTGTGTGTAATAAAGCTGCTTGAACTGAACCCACAAATGTTCATCTGTTTTATCCTGACCAGATGAGCAAAAGTTTCAGTTTGCTTTTTTTAAGAACATTTTTTATTTATTTAACATATTTAAAATGCATACACAGAAAGGAAGAAATTCAACATCACATACTGTTATACAATGTTAGGAATACATTGAACCATAAACATAATCTTATACAATTAGCACATTAAGTGTCTTGGTGTTTGAATAACAATTCAAGACTGCCCCAACCAAGAAAAGTCTTAGTATGATTTATAGATCTTATTCTTATCACTTATTTTTCAGTTCTACATAGTATTGCTGTTAAATTTAAAATGTCTTTGAATATAGGAACTGAATTTGATTTCTGATTTTTTTGTAATAACTTTTCCAGCTACTGCTAGGAGACTCCAGACCAATTTTTATTGTTTGCCTTTTACAGTTAAAGTAAGTGGAAAATTCATTAGTATTATTGATATGGTTAAAGAACAATTGCCAGCCCATAATCGCTCAAAAAATACTTATCTCTTTCTAATATAGATTAAATTTTTCACAATCCATAAACATGTGTCCAATCAGGAGATAGTAAAGGGAGTGAAAAACATTCTGTGTGTGTGTGTGTGTGTGTGTGTGTGTGTGTGTGTGTGTGTGTGTGTGTGTGTGTGTGTGTGTGTGTGTGTGCATATATATATATATATATATATATATATATATATATATATGGGTCTATATTAAAACTTTGAATGTTCTAATATTGAACCCTATTCAGCGAAAGCTGAAAACATTGAACATACAGAACAGCAAATTTTTTTCTTAGGGAAAAAATTTGCTGTTCTAAAACACATACACACAACACAAGCACACCAAACAAACAGCAATCCACACACATACACCTAAAATCTTACAACTAACCCTACACTAAACTATACACACACCACTAACTATCCACTTAGCTTAACCCAAACCCTAACCCTAAGGTTGTCACTATTGCACACTCACCTCACCCGCACCCTAACCCTAACTCACCTACCCTGCCCTAACTCTCACGTCCACACAATCGCACACTTACCTGACCCGCGCCCTAACCCTAACTCACCTAACCCACCCTAACTCTCACATCCACACAATCGCACACATACCTAACCAGCGCGCTAACCCTAACTCACCTAACCTGCCCTAACCCTCACGTCCACACAATCGCACACATACCTAACCCGTACCCTAACCCTAACTAACCGAACCACACTCAATCGCACATTTACCTGAACCCGACCCCTAACTTTCCACCACAGCGCTGAAAATACCAAAGCAACAGAAATGGACAACCGAATTCTTTCCTTAGGAAAAAATTAGGTTTTCTGTTGCTTCAATATTTTCAGCTTTCTCTGAATAGGGTTCGATATTAGAACATTTGAAGTTTTGAAACTTCGATGTTCTAATATAGACCCTATCTCTCTCTATATATATCTATATATATATATATATATATATATATATATATATATATATTTCCACATAAAAACCTACCAGTATAGACTTGAAGAAATATGATTAACTGATTTAAGTAACACAGTTTTATTCTTACCATCTATTTTCAGTTTGTTTTGATGATTTATTTCCTGCCAACAAGAAATGTGCCAACATAGCTATGTGTAAAAAGTTTTATTATGGAACTGAGAACTTGTGCCTTAATATGGAAAGGTGCAGACAAATAGGAGAGCCATAGCTAGCAAAAATAATGCAAGGGTGTCCATTTTTAATTGGTCAGTGGCTGTAAAATAATAGTAACAATATAGCTGACATGAGTCAAAAATAAAATGAAAGAATGAATCTTTTTGTACTCAAGGTGACAGGACTTTGATTGGCTTGTCTCCCACATATGTGTAATCTGTGGAATAAACAAGACTATTGATCTCTGCTGAGCTGTGTTGTCTGAATGTTTTTGGTATCATAACCATTTGTTGTTGTGAAAACTCAGGTCTTCTGAGCCATATATGGCTCGCTGCAACAGAAATTAACACCAGCCTACTTCTGACAGATTTCTACATGGCAAATCATTATTGTGTCAATATATATATATATATATATATATATATATACATAAATAGATAGATAGATAGTCTTCTCACCTTCAGCAGAGTTTGGGATCTTTGCAGGTAAGCCTTACTAACAATCTCTATATTAGACATAATTGTATGAGAGTGGGGAAATTGGATGAGAGTGACAATATAATTTGTTTATTTGAATGAGAGTGGTTGTTAATCATAAAGTAACAAGCACAACAGTATCTATGTCATAAGGGCAGAATATCCTTAATATGTTTTAATCAAAAAGAAAAATAGTTAGGGAACACAGAGGAGTCCTTTCTAGTATGAGAGTGTGGTTATAATCATAGTCACATATCTGTCAACTTTGGTATGTGAGTCGGTCATTTGAAGAATACAATGGGTGCCAATATAGGCATATTAAAAGAGAGAGAGTTTGGGACTCCAGCCAGGCATATGTTTAATAAATATTGTCAAGGCAGCTCGAATTACTTAGTAAAATGGTCTGAGTTCACTAAAAATGAAAGTGCACTGCAGTTCCCAGAGGGAGGACCTTTTGATAAGAAAATTCTAGAAAATCTTAAAAAGAAACTGAAGCAGAAACAGAAAGGAAATAAAGTACCTGCTTCTTGTTGGTCAGCTTTTAATGACTGGCAAAAACAATCTAATAATAATCTAAAAATAATATACAGGAATCTGTAGTTAGAAATTTAAACTACAGTTCAGCTAGACTGAAAACACAGATGCAGGCAGCTAAAAGATTACAAAAATGAGCAGAATAAAAATCCTTTCCCTGGGGTCTATAGCCCTTACAACAGTTAGAAAATTTAACAGTCAGTCATCCAGATCCTTCTGATGATGACAATTTTTTGATTCTTTCTGGCACCACCTCCACCATATGATCAACCTGACTCCTATAAAGCTGTTAGCTCTTCTCTGAGAGGGCAGGTGAAGGAACAAAATGCTGATCCACCCACTACTTCCCCAGATATAGCTCCAGTTGCCTCTAGCACTTCTACCCATTGTTCATGGATCAGTATATAATACGCGGTTTACACAGCAGCTACAGCAATTGCCTGCCATGATATCTTCAGATCAAATGTTAGTGAGAATAGCCAACAAAGGTAAACAGTTGTATCAAAACCATAGGTGCAGCTAATGTAAAAGTGTGGGTAAATTAAAACGATTTAGTAATAAAAGTGCTACACGGAAAACAAACACCCAGAAGAGAATTAAATAGTTAGCCACACAGCTTCCGATAATTACTGATGGAGAAGAACATCAGTGGAATACCTTTTCTAAAGAAAGTACAGAGGAAGTGTTATATTCTGACTGAGAGAAGTACCTGATCCTGCAGTTGCTCAAGACAGTGATGCTGAACCTACCATAAGGGTTGTACACCTGTGGACAGCAGTAGATTTTTCAAACCATTGTAGATTCTCTACCTCCAGTTTGAACACATTCAGCTAAATATGCAAAAATATTACAAGGAAATGTACAACTACAGAGCTCTACTATTGAAGATTTAAGAGCAGTTTTGAAAACCACATAGGTCATAATATTCCAAAAACCTACTGATGATGAGTTTCTTACTGCTAGGGATAATTTACTAAAAACCATCACTAGAGCATGTTACCCCTCCTAAATGAGGGGTTGGGAGGTTGGTATAATGGTTAAGGTTAAGGTATTTACCATGCAAACACAAGGTACAGGGGTGCTTAATGGTTAAGGTGCTCACCATGCAACACAAAGTGCAGGGTTAGATTCTCACATGGGGTAATTGTCTAGGCTTAAAATGGACCACAAAGGCAGTTAACCTAGTACTAATCTATTAACCTGTTAACCTAAGAATTAATGCAATTGTACAAAAGGAAAATGAGTCCATTGATGCATATTTACAATACATAATAGATGCATTTGAAGCCTTTACTGGACACACAGAACCCACAAAATGTGTGCCAGTCAGTGGAGGCTGTCAGGACCCTTTGTGGAAGGCTTGTTACCACCAATCTATGAACAAATTAAAGAGGTTTGGTTAAAGTGACCAAGTTAGGGCACTGAAGAAATTGTTAATAAAGTGCAATACGTGGCAGACAATACAGTTAGAGAAGAAAATGAACAAGAAACAAAACTAGTACATGTTCAACTCCAACAATTCGAATACGATTCAAGGGGACAGGGAAGGGGAGAAGGAAGTGTGGAGGAAGACGTAGATTTAGATTATTTTCAGCTACAAGCCCCAGGACAATATCAACAAAATGTTTATCTCCCTACATCACCACAAGCCTCATATAGTGTGAACAGTTGACAGATCATTACTTTAATTATGGAAAGCTGGGCATTGGTCTATGAATGCCCAGTTTCTTCTCAAATGAATATGTCCTATTAACAGACAAATTTGTTAAATACCCAAGCACGACAGAATGCAGAAAGTCATGGCCCAATTTGGAGTACCGTTTGGCAGCCACCAGCATGGCAACAAGATCATTAGAACTGCCATGAACAGGAATCACAGCTATATTCTTTGGTGACAGTTGACTAAGAAGGTCCCTTTGTTAATATCACAGTATGCAGCTCTTCTCTTCCTTTACTTATTGAAACAGGAACAACTAGATCAAGCAATGATTATTTTAGCAAATGCTGAAAATCTTCCACTATCTAACAAAACAATTCAGGGGGTGGGGGGTCTGGAGTTCCATTCAATTACGCAGAAACTAAGCCTATTCCTATTCAGATGGTCCACTAACAGAACAACATGCCTTTATTTTAGGAAATACAACCCCCTTTAAGTCTTTTAGGTAGATATTTATTACACAAGTTATGATGTACTGTTTATTGTATCCTACATGGAGTTTTCCTTGATAGCCTAAATGAGCCCTCACCTTTTAAGTTTGTACTTACCTGATGTTTGTGCAAATGAAGACACATTTTTTTTTTATTAGCAGAAAATACTGCACATATTGCTGATTTGGAAGGAATGGAAACCATCCTCCATAGCTCTGTACTAATCATGAAAACGAGGTAGGACTCATAAAAGACACTGAACCTGTAAATGTAGCTTTAAAACCTTGTGAGCGCCTACCAATTGTTGTCTAGTATCCCTTGTCAGCAGAAATAGAGACAGGAATTGAACCTGTTATTTTTATTTTACTCCAACAAAGAATAATTGTCCCCACTTAAAGCCCATGCAAAACACCAATATTACCAGTTAAGAAATCTGGAAAAAAAACAATTATACATTTGTACAAGATCTGAAAGCAGTTAACAGAGTAGTAGTGCCAACTTTTTCTGTAGTTCCTAGTCCTGCTACAATACTAAGATCTATTCCGCCAAGTGCTACTACCTTCTCAGTGACAGATATTTCTTCTTTCTTCTTTATTCCTATAGACCCAGACAGTCAGTATCTATTTGCATTCAAATACTGAGGACAACAGTATACAACAGACAAGGTTGTCACAAGAATATAAAGAACCACCTTCTCTTTTCTCTATGGAAATGAAAAAAACAGCTAGACAAATCTGAGTTTCTATGTGGCTCTACTCTAATACAATATGGAGACAATTTACTTTTAGCTTCAAATTCTCATTGCACTTGCAAGCAAGATACTATTTTTCTTTTGACTAAACTAGCAGAATCAGGATTTAAAGTTAATAAAAAGAAATTGCTATTACAAAAACCACAAATTCAATATTTAGGCCATTTTATCTCAGGAGGGTCTAGGCAGCTTTTGCCATCATGTACTAGTGTGATCCAAACTGTTTCATGCCTTAAGTCATTAAAACAGATACAGGCTTTTTTGGGGACTGACAGGTTATTGTCAACAATGGATTTTTAATTATGCAGAAGTATTAAAACCATTATTAGAATTACTGAAGAAAGATACTCCCGAGCCCTTGACCTTGGAAGAATATCATGTGCAAGCTTTTTGTTCATTTGAAAACATCTGCTCTTGGATTGCCGAATATTCAAAAAGATTTTTCTAATTCTGTTGTGAAAGGAATACACTCACATTAAGATTTTAGTACAATCTAGAAATAATGGTTTTTGATCTGTTGCTTATTTAAGCACAAATTTTGATCCTGTAGCAGCAGCCCTCCCCCACTGCCTTAGGGCAATGGCTGTGATGGTGAGCTTGGTCGAACTGGTGCCTGCCCTTACTCTTAGGCATGAGACCTATGTGGCAGTTCCACATTCTGAGAATTGTTATTGAAGACCAAAAATTCAATATTTATCTGCTGCAAGACTGTCTAAATATGAAATTGTCTTTACTTAACAACCCTTCTTTACAGATCATCAGATATCCACCCCTTAACCCTGCCTCTTTAATTCCTAAAACATATGAGGGAGAACATCACACAAGTGCACTTTTATAGTTAATTATGTTTCCTTCTAGGTCTGATCTGAAAGATGTGACATCATGAATCTTGAATTACTTCCTTTTGATAGATCACATGTTCAAAGAGATGAAGGTACTTTACTAGCAGCCTTTTCCATGTGTACCCAGGACAAAAGTTTTCTTATGCTAATAGTGTAGCTAGGGGTGAGAGGGGAAACTGCCCCAGGTGCAAATTGTTGGGGGACAATCAGATGATCTCCAACTCTCTTTAATGCAGTGGTAAAGTGTGCCACACATTAGACTTGATGATTAATACGTGCAAAAAAAAGTTGGTTTTCAGGTATGGTGGCTAGACAAGCTGCATTGTTTTATCCTGTTCAGGCTTCATTTTTGCAGCATCTTTGTGAGACTAATATACCTGTCTCTTTATAGGAATTGTTATCTTTCCAAGAGCAAGCTGATAATTCTGAAAGGGTAAGGTGGATCTGTGATAATTGCAGCTATTCTCCAGCCCTACTGTGGCACAACCCAAATGGGTGGCTAGTAGATCCATTTAGGGAAAAATGCACTAGTAAAACAGATTTCACATGATTGGCATGCCCCTAACATTCCAGAAGACCCTCAATGTTTTGAAAGTTGCTATACTGTTTGCTTAAAGTACTATGTGTCAAAGAGTATTTCAGTGCCCTCACATTCCTTGCAAAAGCCATGGGGACCATTTTGCTGTTTTCAGTGAGATTTTATTGAGCACCCACAAGCACAAAAGTTTAAATTTGTTTAGATGATTGTTGATGTGTTTTTTTCTAGATGGATAGCAGCTTATGCTTAGGCAAAAAATGATACTATTACCATAGCTAAGAAATTGCTTTCAGAATTGATACCCAGATTTGGTGTGCCTTGTTGCATACAATCAGCTCAAGGAACACATCTTATAAGTCAAGTGATGCAACAGATTAGTAAAACATTGAACATAAAAATGCAATTCCGTTGCCCACATATTCCACAAGATTTGAGGATTGTAGAGAGGATAAATCAAAACAGTTAAGCTGAAACTCTCAAAAGTGTGTGAAGAAACTGGGTTTAAATTGCCAGAGGCTTTGTTCTAGTATAGTGTGCAAGGTGCCATCAGCTGTTGTCTGAAGTTATTTTGGTGCCATAACAGGTCTGTGAGGTGCAACTACACTGATGTCATATGCTGGGTTTGTGATAAAGTACTACATTGATGTTGTGTGCTGGGTCTGTGATGCAGTACTAAGCTGATGTATGCTGGGTCTGTGATGTAGAACGACACTGATGTTGTATGCTGGTTCTGTGATTAAGTACTACACTGATGTTGCACACTAGATGTGTGATGTGGCACTACACTAACATTTACCTGGTATGTCATGTAATCTGACACTGATTTTTCTATACTGGGTCCGTGATAAAGTACCACACTGATAGTGTATGATGGGTCTGTGGTGTAGTTCGACACTGATGTATGTTGGGTTTGTGATTAAGTACTACACTGATGTTGTATGCTGGATGTGTGGTGTGGTACAACACTCATGTTTACCTGGTCTGTCATGCAGCATGACATTGATGTTGTATGTTGGGTCTGTTGCAGTATAATACTGATGTATGTTGGGTCTGTGGTGTAGTACTATAATGATGTTGTATGCTTGATGTGTGGTGTAGAACAACATTGACGTATGCTAGGTCTATGGTGTAGTACTACACTAATGTATGTCTCTGGTCTGACTGAGTCACTGGTATAGTACCACACTGATGTTGTTCGCTGGTTCTGTTATTAAGTATACATTGATGTTGTATGCTGGATGTGTGATGTGATATTTCACTAATGTTTGCCTGGCCTGTGGTGTAGAAGGACACTGATGTTGTATTCTGGGTCTGTGGTGCAGTACCAAACTGCTGTATGTTGGACCTGTGGTCTAGAACTACACTGATTTATGCAGTGTCTGTGGTGTAGTATGAGACCAGTAACCTGCTTCAACTTTAAGTTCTGTGGTGTAGTATGACATTGATGTTGTATAGTGGTTTTGTGGTACAGTACTACACTGATGTTGTAAGTTGGCCCTGTGGTATAGTTCCACACTGATGTATGCTGAGTCTGTGGTGTATTGCTACACTGATATAAACTGAGTGTGTGGTATAGTTCTACACTGATGTATGCTGAGTCTGTGGTGTAGTACGACACTGATGTATGCTGGGTCTGTGATTAAGTGCTACACTGATATTGTATCCTGGATGTGTATTGTAGTACTGTACTACTGATTGCCTGGACTGTGGTATAGTATGGCACAGATGTTGTATGCTGGGTCTGTGGTGTAGTGCTACAGTGATGTATGCTGGGTCTGTGGTGTAATACTGTGCTGATGTTGTATGCTGGGTCTGTGGTATAGTTCCACACTGATGTATGCTGAGTCCATGGTGCAGTACTACACTGATATCTACTGGATGTGTGGTATAGTTCTACACTTATGTATGCTGGGTTTGTGGTGTAATACTGCATTGACGTAAGCTGAGTCTGTGGTATACTTCTGTACTGATGTATGCTGAGTTTATGGTGTAGTATTATGCTGAAGTTTTATGTTTCATCTGCAGTGTAATAGTACACTGATGTTTTTATACATATGTATACAGACAATATGATGACCAATTTAGGCTGCACATGAAATGTGAAATCAAACCATACCTTGTCTACTTCTGTCTCCACTATGAATTAGCAATAATGTATGCAAAAGAAGAACTGTGCTCAAGAAAAGGAAAAGTAAGCAGAAAAACACACAGAGGACCAATACAAAGGGTATGTTGGGTCTGTGGTGTTCTTCTACACTGATGTATGCTGGGTCAGTGGTGTAGTATTTTGCTGATGTATGCTTGGTTTGTGATGCAGTACTTCACTGATGTATATGCTAAAGTGCTACACTGATGTTTTACTCTGGGCCTGCAGTGTAGTACTACTACACTGACAGTGTATGCTGGGTCTGTGGTGTAGTATGATATTAATGTGCTCTAGGTCTGTGATTAAGTACCACAGTGAACTGTAATGGGTCTATGGTACAAATATTATAGTGATACTGTACAGTTGTTCCATGGTTCAGTACTACACTGATGTATGCTGGGTCTGTTGTTCAGTACTGTGCTGATGTTGTATGCTGGGTCTGTGGTGTACTTCTTCTACACTGATGTTGTGTATGCTGATGTTGTATGCTGGGCCTGTGTTATAAAACTACATTGATGTATGCTGGATCTGTGGTGTAGTTCTACTCCAAGTCTGTGGTGTGGTACTCCACTAATGTTTGCTGAATGTGTGGTATAGTATGAGATTGATGTATGCTGAGATCTATAATTAAGTACTCAACTGATGCTGTATGTTGAATATGTGGCGTAGTACTACACTAATGTTTGCCTGGTCTGTGGGGTAGTAAATTATTGGTGTATGCTGGGTATGTAATTAAGTACTACACTGATATTGTATCCTGGATGTGTGGTGTAGTACTACGCTAATGTTTGTCTGAAATGTGGTGTAGTACAACACAGATGGTGTATGCTGGATCTGTGGTGTAGTGCTACAGTGATGTATGCTGAGTTTGTGGTGTTGTATTACACTGAAGTGTTATGTTTCATCTGTAGTGCAATAGTACACTGATGTTTGTACACATATGTATACAGACAGTATGATGACAAATTTGGGCTGCACATGACATTTGAAATCAAACATTGTCTATTTCTGTCTTCACTTTGAATTACCAATAATGTATGCAGGAAAAGTGAAACTGCTCAGAAAAAGGGAAGAGCAAGAGAAACACACAAGCAGACCAATGTGAAGGGAAGATAGGTGGTGGGAGGAAAAGAGGCATATATTTTTTTGGCCAGACAGATGGCCATTTTCCATTTCTTAAGAAGGGTAGAGGGGGAAGTAGCAAGGAGAAAGTATATGGAGAAAGGAAGGTATGGAAAAGAAAGCAGGGCAGACAAGCAAACATACAATGCAGAGATTGACAGAAGACATACTGACAAAAGACAGCATGAGAGTAGAAAGATGCAGACTGACAGAGGATGGTAAAATGGTTAAGGAAAGGAATGGGTTAAAAACAATGGATGAGGAGTCACATGTAAGGAAGAAGAACAGTATAATGGGGAATGGGAAGGACCCCCACCCAATGTGAGTCCTCTTCATGGCTACCATCATAGCTAGGTGTTACCTCTGGCAGACTGGTAGATATGGCTGCCCAGCCATATGACTCATCTACACAAGGAGATAATGCAGGTTACCACTACATTCATCCAGCTATCAGTCTACCTTGGTTCTCACCAACCACCATACTTGCCACTGGGTGACACAAGGAATCCACCACACTATTCTCAAAAGAGAAGCCTTCAACCCCACAAGAAGAGGCTTTTTTATACCTGCTGCTGCGGAAACAGATTGAACCCACGATAGACAATTCTCAGAGATGCCCCCCCCCCCGAGAGGTGTCTGCAGAGGCTACCATTAGGCCCCCTGTGCCAACATTCACAGGGAGATCTTTGTCATTTTGCATAGAGACAGGCCTGGTGACAGCTGGGTCACTGGCTAAAGGCATAGTGGCTAGTGCACAGCTAGGTGGCTGATTTCTCACCTTAGCTTGTACCATAGCTGACCCTGCAGAATGAGGAAAACAAAAACTGAACCAAATGTAACAGATTATTATACATTTATTAGAATTTATTCAATATTTAAGTCTTTACTGAAATATGTATTCAAATATTCCAGTAAAGACTGCTATAAACTACATGTACTTCACCACCTGGAGAGCCTGTCATGTATTTTTAGGCAGGCTGTCCAACTGAATATGATCTCCTTTAATGCTGTAAAGCATAAGAAAACCAGTACTACATAGCCCTGACAACAGAAGGTAATTAAAGCAGCAGATAATAGGCAGAATGAAGATGGTGACTTGTGGCATTTGAGTACTAGACAATGGGATTTTTTTTCTTTGTAATGCTGGTGTACTTTTGAATTTCGAAGCCAGTTTTGCATGAATTTGTTTATTGTTCAGCTGCCTTTGAACTGGTTGCTAGATTTTCTTATGGAGATGCTTAGGGATGCCTTGGGACTGTATCTGTATTTTCTGAGAGTTAATTTACAGATGAGAGTGATATTTTGGATACCACTAGGGTGCAGTGGTGATCTTTTGTTGTGATAGGGTCAGCTGCACTTGACAGTACTGACAGAGCATGACCACAAAGTGAGAGTAGGTATAGATCTGCTGTTCTGTGTTGCCAGTGACTTTCAAACTATTTGGAAGTGTTGGATTAAGTCCATGGGTTACAGCAGCAGATGTGGAGACCTAGTTACATATTACAGATTTGAAAGGTTAGTGAAAACAGACCTTGAGCATTTGACAATGTTTGGCAGACGTTTTTCTTTTCAACCTACCACATTGCTTTCTTTATGGGTGACAGGCTGCTAGGATTTCAGGAAATAAAGGGAAGGAATGGGCTACAAACAAGGGATGGAGAATGACACATAAAGAAGAATATTATAATGGTGAAAGGTAAATGGAGGGCCTGCCTCACTGGCCCAGTTTGGAACCCATCAAATGTCAGCCACGTTCCTGGTTTAAGATGCTTTTAGTCATTCATCTTATACACAAGATTTTCATGAGATTCATGAGTAGTTTAAACAACTTTTAGAGCTGGAGTTCCTATCCCATTACCAGGTGAGTCTAAAGCTCAATAAGATACATTGTTCTTTTTTTGGTGCTAATAGAATTAAGGAAGGTTAAGATCTTGCCATTTGCATTGGAAAGGCTTTCTGTTCTCTACAGACTGGTGCTAATACAATTAAGAAAGGTTAAGATCTTGCCATTTGTTTTGGCTAGGCTTTCTGTTCTCTATAGACACTTATGCAAGGAGTGATGAAGCAGATTTGGTTTGAAAAAAATGTGTAGGACACTTTTGTAGTCTGAATAATAACAATAAAATAATTTTGCAGATATGCAGGGTCCCCGAATATTTGCATAGTGGAACATTTCAACATTCAAGCATAGTTAAGTAGCATCTTAACATATTCACAGTACTTAGACAGTTCAGCATCTGCTTTCAGACATGTTAAGAACTTAAGCTATGAGTCACTTAAGCATGTAAGCATTTATTCACCAATTTATTTATTAAGTATTAGACTGAGGCTTTTCACTTAAAAGTAGTTGTTAGAGATAAAGTATAGTAACTATAGTAGAATAGACCAGAAAATATAGAGTCAGACTTTTGTCTTCATTTATCCATATAGTTTCAGGGAAAGACAGTTCAGTAGAAGGGAAAAGATAACCTTTATGGCTAAGCATGAGAGGTGCAGAAATAACAGTTCTCAAGGGAAAGCTACAGAATGTTCCTTTCTCAAGAGAAAGATATGTGTAATTGCAATGGAATGCTAAATAAAGAACAGACAGTTATGCACTGTCAGGCACCTGCAAGACAAGGCTTAGGAATCAAAGTTGTGTGGGGTGGATACCGCTACCAGAGAAAACTTACTGAACTGAAGTAATATAATACATATGCTTAGAACAGAGAAGTTTGTTAAAGTCTAGTACAAGGCTTGTTTAGATATCATTGAACTACTTTCATGCTTTCAGTTATTTAATATATTATGCTGCTATATACCATTTGAATATGCTGCTGTGACATTAATATCTGCTGCTATTATATTATATGCTACTCACTACGATAAACTATTAATAATCAGTGGCAATAGAACTCTGATTTCTCACATTAATATTAGCTGGTTACTGATGGAGCAAGAATGAATGTTTTGGAATGTTTAAAATTGTGCAATTTAAGTACTGTGAAGGATATTACAACAGATATGTTGTGTTTTTTTGGCAGGGAGTGGGCACGTATGTCAGCATTTGAAAGGGAGTGGGTGAATGGATGTATGAGTGTTATGCTGTTTTAGTATAAGGATTACTCTAGCAGTGTCTGAGCTATAAGATTCAATACAATTAATATATGTGTTTTTCCTGCATCCTTTTCCAATAATTCACATGCTAGTGCATTGGTTCATCAGTACTCTCTTGTTTAAGATAGTGTTATTAAATGGGAAGAACTCATATAAAGAAGAGAATGTATAAGAAAAAATACTAAAGTAAAAAGCAGAACTGAGACTGTTAATGATACTACTAACAAATCAGGAGCAGAAGACTTAAAAGACCCTTAAGCAAGTATTAAAATTCAGGGAGATATTAAAAAGGTAAGATTAGGGAAAGGGAGTATGGATGATGAAAATAATGAAATTGAAGACCTATGGGTAGTAGAGGATGTATATGAAAATAAAAAGAATAGTAAGAAATTGGGTTATAAGCTTGGCAGAACAGGAAAATGAACAAGAAGACACAGAAAAGAACAAGACAAAGAAAAATAGATGATATGTCTGGATGGAAGGACAATGACTCAAATCAGGTAGAGGAAAGATAAACGTTTTTGAAGAATAAGAGGAAAAGGGAGACGTATAATAATGAACTTGGGGAAAAATACTCACTCATCATTAAAAAGTGAAGAGATGATTAATGACAAAAGGAAGATGAATTGAAATGAGAAAAGTAATTTTAATGAAAATGATGATCAATTGATACAGAAATGAAATATCAGAGAAATATAAGAAATTACTGAATGATCAATTAATAATAGATGCAAAGGATAATGAACAAGCTAAAAAAATATTTTTTTACAACTTTACATTAATTACAGATTAATAGAAGGCTTCAAACATGAAATTATTAGAACATGAGAATAAGTGAAGGCAATGAAACTGGAGATAATGAAGTTGAGTAACAAAATAGACAAAGAAAGAAATCTATGAAATAGTGTAATAAAAGATACAGCTGGAAAGGGAAAGAGGTGCAAAGAAAAATCAGGATTGTGATAATGAGAGAAAATAAAAAAAATTATGTATAACAAGATGTGGTAATACATTTTAGTTGAATAGTTTTGATGCTTTTAAATTGAATTTGTGAAACAACGAAGAATAACTGAACTGAAAATTGATCAGCAGAATATACTATGCCAAACCACATACAGAACATTTCACAGTATAACGTTTGCTTTTTCTCCTTATCATCTGCCTCCAACTGATGCAGCAGGTCCGGTGGTGCCTCTGAAGGTCACTGTACCTGTGCCTTCACTGCTTGCCAGAGCAGGTGATGCTAGTAACATCATTCAGAGATCTAAGAAACTGCTGCCTGCCTTATTAAGGGGGATGTGATATCCCCCCTCTGGGCCAGTAATCAAGGAGCCTGAATCCTCACCACTGACACTGGAGAGGGATGTTCACTTGGAACAACTGTAGATATACACAGAATTTCCAGATGCAGCTCTCTGCATCAAGCCCAATTTCCCTTAAGAGCACACAGGGAACACACTCAGTCCAGAGTCTGGGTTTCCCTGTCTTTCTCCCAAGGTTCCCAGTAAGACCCCCCCCCCCGGCACAGCTGCAGAGTTGAGTCTTCAGCCAAGTGCCCAAGGCAAGTCCTCCAACACCCTCTCTGTGAAACCAGTGTTCTGCATGCCTGCTTCAAGTAGCTGACAGACACACACACACACACACACAGACACACACACACACACACACACACACACACACACACACACACACACACACACACACACACACACACACACACATACACCTGGGAAAGGCTAACGCAGCTTTACTAAATGTGCCCCCTTCTGCCCAGACTATAAGGCAGTTAAACTGCCACCAAACAACCAAACACTCCAAAGTGAGCTACTCTACGGCTCTTACAAGGGTACCCAATTATACTGAGTGAAATTAATATTAATACAAATGATAGTGTTTGACCAATGCAGTAAGACTTTCAGGAGTGGCCACAGAGTCACCAAATAGAAATAAGTACTCTCAAAGGTTAAAATATTCTCTAAAGGACCAGTCTCAGAGAAACATTTAAATATATTTAATAATAAATAATAAAAGAACATGATAATACATCATATATATTTACAGAAGACACTAGAGTTTCAGTCAGAGGAAATATTAAAATAACACAGATGAAAAGATTCGTACAGATACAGAAAAACTGTACTTAACTAATCTCACTATATTTCCTGATTGATCTAAAGAATTACTATTCCCTGGTCACTTACTAGAGCAAGGCAAGATGAAGTGGGTGAGTTATCCTTCTGTCAGGTTTGAAAAACAGACTGCCCTGAGACTTCAGTCTCATCTCGTATTAAAACATCATTTTTGTCCTAGATTACAGAATGATATCACATACATCTGGTCATCTGACGTCTGGTTCACAAGCTATCCCCATTACTAGAAAATGAATCAGAATCTCACACATATGTGTTACCATACACAGAAACAGAGCTTGTTTAAGGTGTGTTATAGCATCTGGAAGCCATAAAACCATTTCAACACTTCCACCCTTCCAGAGTAGCATTTAGTTCACTGCTATGGACAATAAAACAGGGTTTTCTTGTCCTTGTTTTCACAGACATTTTGTCTTTGACTGCAAACAAAACTGTAAAATACAATCTTTATGGCCTACCAGGTAATTTAATTTCAAACTATTTTTCAAAGTTAGTTGGACTGAGAAAAACCTCTTCTCTTCCAGTATCCTTTTACAATATATTAATTTCCACAGTTACCATACAGTCTGACATACAGCAGGACTCACTGTTGGTACATTTTTTAACACAAGCAACTTTAGAAACACATTTTCAACACAAGCATCTCTACAAATCAGTTTGCTATACAAATGATATATAATTATTTTCAAAACTCCAGCCAGTTGTGCTGGCATATGTTACACATCCACTGCCTTACTTCTCCTGGCATAGCTGTCAGTTCCTCACATTGTCACATGGACCATCAAATTATTTAAGCAGGTGATCCCTATAGCCCTTGTACAGCAGGTGGAAGAAGAGTTTATTTTCTTGTCAGCAACAGGTATGAGCCCTGCTGAAAAAAAATGAAGTGTCCATGTACACTTTACAGCTCAGAACAAGGAGGAAAATAGTACCCCGGTATACACATAATAAACACCAAATGATGTACATTGAAGGGTGGTTGGATGCATGATGCAAAAATTCACCATGGTGGACAAGCACTGCTATTAGCTTTCCAGTGTCTGTATATATGTATGCACAGTGCACTTAACCTCCCGACCTGGGCATGGACAGAGTTGAGCATGATAGTAATGATCATGGCTGATATCGCATCTCATTTATAGCTGCAAATCAGAGATAGTCATGCTAAATTGCTCATTAGCATAAGTACTGAACTACAAGACCTGTTTTAGTACAATAAAAATGTGGCTACCATATTGCAATAAACCCCATTATGATGAACCACTAGAGAACTGGGATATATTGGATAAGAGTGTACAACACAGGCAAACTGCCATCATTCAGGACAAATGTAATGGACATCAGGACGGCAGTGTGCACACAATAGTGCAGGGAAGCAAAAGAACTGATACTGAGCAGAGCAGTATGTAGCATAACAGAGCACAAGGCTTGACAGAAGGCTGTCATGCTATGGGATAAGAGAACAATGTCAGGACAGGCTACACTCTTGCTGTGGTTGGGCTCATCATGACGGGGGGGGGGCAGATTACAAAGTTAGGACAGGTTACAGTTCTGATTTGTAGGGTGAACAACAGCATACCATATGTAAACAGACTGCAAGACATGCTATGTGACATATGAGGTACTATATTCAGGTAGCACAGTGCTGACAGACAGCAAGTAACAGTAACATGCTTGTTTCTGCCATCAGTATGGCATAAAGTTTGTATGGTGGCAGTATATTAGCAGACAGGTCTGTGGCTACTGAAGATGGACATCGGTGGGACACTGTTGTCTTGCAAGGGTTCACCTGTCTTAACTATATGTGATGATGTTGATGTTTCACAGTTCTTTCTTTTTTACTAATTTACCTTGTTGTTGGTCTTCTTCATCTTAAACAACTGATGTCTGTGATTCAAATCCAAGCACTCCAAATTGTTCTACTCAGCTTCTGATTTTTCCTGTCACTGGAGAATTTCCTTTGAAACAATGGAAAAGGTTTCACTAGCAAAGTCTTTCTATATGCTGTCTTACTGTCAAAAGATTAAGAAGCAGAATCCCTTCAGGTTGCTGACTAACTCTTCAGCTTGGATCTCATACTTGCCTTTCAATCTCTGATCACTGATCTCTGCGATAAACTAGCTTCTGCCCTGCTTGGTGCACTGCAAATAATCATTTTCCACAAAGACTTTTGCCCTTGTAATTTACTGCCCTCTTTTAATCTTGCTGAGACTTAGTCTGGAATGATCACTGCTGTAGAGCTATATGGGTTATGGGTCTATATCACCACATCAAAATGCAAATTCTTCGAATATGAAAACATCGACACGTAAAGAGCGAAATACCAAAAGTACGAATGGCCACTTCAATGAATTTTTTCCCAGGGAAAAGATTGCTTGGCTGTTATCGGGAATTTGCCCTTTTCTCCACTGTAGAGTGATCTCAGAGTTGGTATATTTAGTTAGAGGGGTGTGGGGGGTGAAGCTCCCCACTAGATTAGGGTTTGAGATTGTTTTGGTGTTGTTAGGCCAACTGAATTTTTTTTCCCTGGGGAAAAATTTTGTGGTAGTGGCCAATTGTACGTTTGTATTTCACTGTTTACATGTTGTTTTCATATTCGGAGAATTCGAGCCTCAATGTCATGATATAGACCAGGGTTATATCCTACTGTGGCTATAATAGCCAGAAGAGTGGACCTTCCTCATGCCCAGGTCATTAGTCAGCTCAAGCTGAGCTAACAAAAAACTTAAAGCAGTAGAAAAGACCAGCACTAAGGTAAACCTTCACTGAGACAACCAAAAGTCCAAGCAGAAGCAAATGTCTAGTGAAAGGAAACACCTGACACATAGAAATAAAATTCAAACAGACTTTAATAAATCCAAATAAATCTTACTCCCAAGGTCACAAAGCTTTCGGACATTTTTTATCAGTATACGTATTTTGTATTTTTTATGTTATATTATGTATTCTTTATGTTATATATTGATACTCTAGATTTTAAAGGTTATACCTTTAAGAAGAAATTTCTAGTTTAATGAGCTGTGTCATGTGATTTTATACTGATTGTATTTAAATGAGGCTGAAAAATCACTTTCTTTACACACTGAAGAAGGATGCATGTCCCAAAGCTTTGTGACCTTGTGATTTGGATTTATTTGGATTTATTAACGTCTGTTTGGATTGTATTTCTACCTGACTAAAAAGTTGACATCTTCAGAACTTTCAAGCCAACAGAAAGATGGAAACTAAAGGCCAAACAAGAGCAATGTTAGGAAAGTAAAAATAAAGATTGTAACACTGGCAACAAAACATACACAAATAATGGGGGCAGAGGGAGGGACTGGCTACTGTAACAGTGATCATTCACACAACTACTGTTATTAAGCTTACTTACACAATGGTACTCTTCTTTATTTGGCCATCAAATTAAAATTTCAGTAAATAGCTCACATCAGATGATAAACACCAAACATGGAAATTATCAAACAAGCTTATCTTTGAAAATAATACCATCGAATGACCATAGTTAGCCAACATCATGAACAGCCCTCTTAAAAACACCTTGTCAACCAAGGTGGGGGCTGCGCCCTCCACCCCCCCATAACTATATATACCAACTGCGAGATCGCATTACAGAGGCAAATAGGGCAATTTTATAAAAGGGTTTGTTTAGTTTAATTTATGCATCACAGTGCTTCCTGGTTGTTGGCCAACTATAGCCATTCAATGGCATTATTTTCGAAAATAAGCTTCTTCATTAATTTCCACCTTCAGTATTTAATGTTCGATGATTAGCCATTCTCTGAAATTTTAATTTGATGGCCAAACATAGACTCCAACAGTACTATTTTTCTATATATGGATCACTGCTGCAGTAGCCTTAGCTATATGGGTAGATTACCATAGCTTATACTAATTGGAAGGAGGAAGGATGACATTTTAAGAACCCCTGGGGTATGGACCTAGCAAAGCTGTCTTAGACCTGGAGAAGGAATCTACTTTATAGTGCTCTTTAAAATGTGTACAGAGGACCTACCCTGGGATTCAGCAAGATCTACGTGGTGTGCAGGAATAATGCAAGAGCTGCTGGAGGCAATATGGCTGCCGAGAGATCCAGGAACAAGCTCCCAGGATGTGCAAGAGTGCTCCTGCACTATTCCTGCATGGACACAGCTCCTGAATGCTAATTACCCCATTTGCAGGTGAAAACCATGCAAATGAGGTGAATTAGTGCTCCAGGAAGCTGGCAGCAATCCGTGCAGGATTAGTGTAACTGGCAGAAATGTACTCAGTAACTGTAAAATAAGCTTCTTCATTAATTTCCACCTTCAGTATTTAATGTTCGATGATTAGCCATTCTCTGAAATTTTAATTTGATGGCCAAACATAGACTCCCAACAGTACTATTTTTCTATATATGTGGACGGCATGCCAATGGCCAAATATATGTCCACTGGCATGGAAAACAGTTTTAAAATAACAAAAAATAACTTTTATTTATTTTTTGGCTGATTTCGGCAGTGGCACACAAATGGGATTGGCCCAAAAATAAAACTAAAACCCTGAAAAAAGCTTTTTATGCAAAAATCACAATTTTGCCATTATAGTCAATAGCAGGCAGAAGACAACAAGGCCAGTGAATAGTGATTGCTAAGGGGGATGGCTCAGTGTCAGACTTGTAACTAGGCATTAGCCGGCAATTCTATGCAAATGAGGGGAATGATACTGAATCAGAGATTGCCCCTCATGGCTAGCCTGCTCCCAAGCGTGTAGGTGCAGGAAAACCATGGTGCATGCCTAGAGTTAGCTGACATCATAGAGGGGTGTGTCAGGCATACTGTAATTTTATTGGAGCTCCTTGGCTCAGGTTTGCCCTTAGCTTAGCAGAGCTAAAGAAGGGGGTGTGTCTGAAGCTGCCTAGCAGTCTTTACATTACCTAAATGGGTGTGTGCGCCACTCACCGAGTTTTAAACAAACAAAAAAAAAATTAAACCAGGAAATAGCAGCTCCGTTCACATCTGAGCACTGGGGTTGTGCCTTGTGGCTTAAACAGGAAGGCAATGGGAAGGAAAACAACAGTAGTAAGGTAATCAAGGAGAACTAGCATAGCTGGCAGGTGAAATGTATCAGAATCAGCCAATTACACAGGCAGCAGCCCAGCCCAGCACACTACTATAAACTATGCAAACACCTTTCCCTCAAACTCTACACCACCGGTGTACACAAATGAGGAAATTTTACCTAATAAAAGCAACAAAATGATAGGGGTTGCATTCGCTCTCATAAATCAACATGTGGAAGAGGCTGAGGGTGGTGAGGATGAGAATGCTGATGACCAACTCACAGTGTGGAGAAGGAGAAGAGTGTACAGACCCAGGGTAACCTACCAGAGGCGCATGAGATCGAGATAGTGGAGTGCTATAGGGTGGACAGGGACCTCCTACAGCAAATTGTTGAGCTGTGTTGGCCACGTCTCACACACAGAACCAACAGAGGGGCACCCATCCCAGTGGATACCAAGGTATGTGTAGGCTTAAGAATACTAGCCACAGGTACCTTCCAAAGGCCAACTGGGGATACCTTGGAGATTCCACAGGCATCAACATCCAGGGTACTCCACCAGTTCCTGGATGCCATGTCACCACATGCCGGTGAGCACATATATTTCCTCAACACCCATGAGGCGTTGACCAGCGATATGCGTCTCCTCCACCAAATAGCATAATATCCTGAGGTAGTGGGTGCTATAGACTGCACACGCACATACCCATCAAAGCACCACCTGGCAAGCAGGGTAGAGTCAAAATTAACTGCCAGGTCATGTGCGATGCCCAGGGCATTATAATGAATGTGTATGTTGGCAGCCCTGGAAGCTATCACGGCTGCCACATCTGGTATATGACGCAGCTGTACCAGAGATTTGCCAATAGGGACATCCCATATGGCCACCTAGTGGGGGGATGCTGGTAACGTACTGGAGCTGTGGCTGATGACACCCATCAGAAATGCACACACATCCGAACAAGAACTCCATAATGAGGCACATACACAGATCAGAATCATAATAGAGCATGTGTTTGGGATCCTCAAGTCATGGTTCAGGTGCCTGGACATATCTGGTGGAGTCTTGCAATACTCACCAGCTGCATGTACCCAAATTGTCATTGTATGTGCCATGCTACACAATATGATCCTAAGAAAACAGCTGCAGCAGGAACAGCATGGGGCAGGGCCACACATCCCCCCCCCACCATTGCCAAGGCCTGCACAGGCACAGAGTGACTCGGAGGAGAACAACCTGAGCCTGCCCCAGTAGGCAGAAGGAGACATTGGCATCTATTAAGATCAGATGACATCTTAAATAATTACATTGGGGATCAATGTCTGTATTCTTTTCGGAAGGGGTGGTCTTTGGGAACCCTATTTAGTCACTATAGAAAAGTTTATGATAAAGGTCCATGTTTAACTAAACAAATGACTATGACTGGTCAGCTGATACTGGGTTGTTATCCATGTGGTCATTGTGTTTATTGCCCAAGAGTCTTGAAGTCCCATAGTTTTACATCTCATAATTCTCCACATGTATACAATGTCCCATTTTTTGCCAATTGTAATACGACTTGGGTTATTTATTTAGCCCAATGTAGTTGTCGGGCATTTTATGTTGGACAAACGTCTCACCCATTTAAAATAAGAGTTGGGGAACACTTAAGTGACATCAAAAATAAGAAAGGTTCGAGCTCTTTATTCAAACATATGTCTAAGCATCCGATGGGATTTTTCAGTTTTATGGTCATTGACCAGATTACGTTTAGGAACAAAGAGGCCCACAGATTACATGAAATGTTGACAAACAAAGAGAAAATGTGGATTATTAAATTGGGGGCCCTCTTTTCTCCTGGGTTAAATGACCAATTTTGAAACATTTCAATATAGAATTATGTATTTGCATTCATACCAAGTGTTCTTTGTTTTGTTTAGATAATCATGCGTGTAGCATGATAATTATTGTATTTATATGGTAATATTTTTTATGTGCACTATCACAAGACTTCACATATAAGGGAGATACAATGCTAGTTGCATTTTCTTATCTTATCAAGTTTGGTTGCTGAAGAAGGCTTTTGCCAAAACCGGTACAACCTTACTGGCATACTGATGTATTCCTGGCTATCGGTCATGGAATAAATATGTTTTTGGAATAAGCCACAGGAGATGTTGGGTGCTGGCTTTTGTGTCTTTTTTGGTTGGATATACTATTTAGCCATGCACAAGCCATTCGTGCAGGTATTCTTTTGTTAGAAGGAGACGTGCCCAGTATGCCCAGGCCTTGGCAAAGAAGCAACACATAGCATATGCACTGACATGGTAGGAACCCAGGGAATGAGACCTCACACCGACTCGCACATACAGTAAAAAGGGATGCCAAACATGACACTACCTTTACTTAACCATGTATAGGGAGTGTACTATGTGCATCCAACATAGTCAGACCTCCAGCACCCTCCTCAATACTGGCACAGCCACAGGGTAAGTCACGCTCACTATCAATTGCTGAATGTAGTAGTATGTTCTGCTACCTGTATCTATGGTATGAATGTGAGCATGTTAGGGAATGGGGTGGCTGAATGGGATGCCAGCAGATAGTAGACACCTATATCGGCAGCATGAAATCCTTAACAAATACTGGTGTCAACATAGTAGGCAGTACTAGACAAGGTGACAAAACCCACTATAGGACATGTGGTGGGCCAAATTTGTGTCCATGCATGTCAATGAGGCTCACATACCCAACAACAGTCTCAGCCAGCAGGACAGGTGTAGACAAACACAAAGAAAGGCTGTGCTAAGGCCTTTGATTGATGGCTATGGAGAACAGCCCCCCTCCAGACCTACAGAGGCAGACTACAACAGGTCAGGCAGTGGGATGTTCGTCTGAAACTGAAATTTAGGTAAATAAAACCTAAGAACTGTAGTACACTGATATGCCTCTAGTCTGCTTGATAGGTCAGAATACAGAATGAAATGGAGTACCTGAAATACCAATACAGTCATAGCAAATGTTTACCGTTGTCAGATGTGCCCCCCCCACCACAATCCTATGTAGAAATGTAGTAACATGTATGTGCAGGTATAATAACAGTGGAGCACAGATTACCTGAGCAGGCCAAAGTATCAGGATAGATTGCCGCACATTTACAATATGCAGTGCTCTGTGTGTTAGGTTGTTGTGAGTTGTATATTGCATGAAAGTGGTCAGTGTGTAGGCATGGAGGGTTGTGTCCCAGTGGCCAGTGGCCAGTACTGTTGATAACAGGGCCAAGTTCTCACAACTGCAGTGCCAAACACAATGCAGCCTAGCAAGACACAATCCAGCGGTAATCCATACTAATTGTTCAAATGTAATATCTGTCACCATCTGAAAGATGTACATGTCATGAATGTGGGCCCAGATACACAAACAATACACAGGTAGAAGTACCCTAGACAGACAGTGTATAAAATGTTACTGTCAAATGGACACACCTTTGGAATTGTACATACAGGTTAGCAGCACATCAGTTGGCTGTGTAGTATGGAATACTGATGTTGTCTGGCCAAACACTGACAGACCACAAAAGGCACAAGTATGAAGTACTGAAAAACTGCTGATGTCCCTGCACAAGCCAGCATAAGTGGAATGCACCACGTATATCTGTGAGTCAGCTGCAAGTAGCTTCCATAGCACACATGCACACAGCTCACCCCACCATCAGCCATAGGTTCCTCACAGGTCTTATCCCTGCTGTTGGGAATGAGTACAATATGACTCCCGCCTCTGTATGGAAATAGCCATAGAATGCAGCATGCTGAAGAGGTGTCCCATGCAGGTGTGTCCCTAGCTGTAAGCAGCACCCTGCCAGCATCCACACCAATGGATCAATAAGGACAGAAACTATTGACATTAACACCTTGCACACCTACCCTGTCACCCCAGGGGAATATAGTGGCTTGCAGCCTGGGACTGTAGGAGTAAAACAATGCACCGGCTTGCTACAGTTGGCCTGCATCACTACCAAATGCCCTACAGTCATCTGTCAAAGGCCTGTGTCTCACCCATACTGGCAATGTATATTGTCTTATGGACTCCCAAATAACAACATAACACAGTCCACAGAACACAAATGCAAGGCCATGTTGACAAATCCCTGTAGCATGTCCACCATATCCTACTGCATGAACTGTGGACCAACCCCTAAATACTGCTGGGATGAAGTGATAGCTATAGGGATACTTATCGGATAACGTTTGCATAATGTTCGTAACAGGACAGAATAACAGCGGGGGGTAGAAGCATGGACGCCATGGAGTGTGTGAAGTCTGAAACTCAGATGTGTGCGCATACTATCCTTGCCTGCAAACACAGGAATGGGTGGCTAAACCACAATGTGAAGGGGTAATGACCAGAAATATGAGCCCTGCCTCTGAGTAACCTGTGTGAATCTGTACAGCTGTGAGGTATGGCCACAGCAGGATACGGCCATACTGTCATGTCGATGGATGTACAAGCATGGGATCCTCAGCCACCATAGTACCAAGGTGCTGAATCATTTACACAGACCCATCAGCAAGTGTCTGCAGCTCCCCCTCCAGAATGGCATAATTGTGCAAGAATATGTAGGCTGCAGACCACAATACTGGACACAGCTTTATTCATCTTGTGTTCCCCAGGAAATTACTGCAAGCAAATATGTATACCTGTCAGTAGATAATGACATAAAACATAACAGTGTAAAACAGTACATATGTCTGAATATCTCTGCTAACACCAAAACCATGTTGCAGAAGCAGCACAGATGCAAGTCTTAGTTACAGTATCCCACTATCCTTTGCCTATTGTGACCCTATATTGTCAACCGATCTACAGATATCCTGCAGAAACAGGTTGCTAGCTGTATGTGTAGAACACAAAGGCCTGCACTGGAGTACAACCTACCTGGAATGGATTCACACATTTAACACAGAAGGTCATACTGGGCATGCTCCCACACTTAGAGAAACAAAGTCCATGTCTGACAACAAAATAATGAAAGGTCATACTGAGCGTGCTCCCACACTTACAGAAATGAAGCCCATGTCTGGCAACAGCAGTGAACTATACATATCTGTCAGTCACAGATGTTTGTGTACACACTCCACATTGCACACCAGTCATGCTTTGCACACACATTGGATAGGAATACACACATATATCCAAGGACAACACACTATAATAGGCCAAACTTACCCATACATAGATGTGTGGAACAGAGTGACAGACAGTGACAAAGAGCTTCCCATCATGAGGCCTGTCCCACTCAGCACACATCTAATTGGCCAATACCACATGATGTGCAAATGTCAATCACTGTAGACATTTGCTTCTGGTATCCCTCAGCACTAATTTGCTTCCAGATGAATGGTTTATGGCCCATTCACACACACTGCACTCCCCATTGCCCTACTTTGGCATGGCTGCTGATGTCATTCACCTTGAATTACACCTTTGCAGAAGGGCTATCCCTATAAATTCTGTGGCGCGTGCTATAACTGTGTAATGCTGTAGTATGATGTAATAGTTAGGTAGGAGCTCTAAATCCAGACATGGCAACTGTGAAACTCTGTGTGCGTGTTTGTTTGTCTGTGTATGGATCAATGCTTTTGAGGCCATTCACAGTCACTACACTTTCCATTGCCCTACTTTGGCAAGCCTGATGTCATTCACCTTGAAATAAACTTTGGGGAATGAGTAGCCTTATAAGCTCTGTGGCACGTGCTATAACTGTGTAATGTTGTAGTGTGATGTACTAGTTAGGTAGGAGTTCTAATCCCAGACATGGCAACTATGAAACTCTGCATTTGTTTGTCTGTGTAGGGAACAATGCTTTTGAGGCCATTCACAGTCACTACACTTTCCATTGCCTGACTTTGGCAAGCCTGCTGATGTCATTCACCTTGAAATACACCTTTGGGGATGAGTAGCCTTATAAGCTTCATGGCGCATGCTATATCTGTGTAATGTTGTAGTAGGATGTACTAGTTAGGTAGAAGTTATAATCCCAGACATGGCAACTGTGAAACTCTGCGAGTGTGTGTGTTTGTTAATCTGTGTAGGGATCAATGCTTTTGAGGCCATTCACAGTCACCACACTTTCCATTGCCCTACTTTGGCAAGCCTGCTGATGTAATTCACTTTGAAATACACCGTTGGGGAAAGACTTACCCTATAAGCTCCATTGTGCATGTGATTAATGCAGTACACTGTAGTAGCAATACGTAGGTAGGTAGGGGTTTGAATCTCAGCACTGTCGTGTGTGTGTGTGTGTGTGTGTGTGTGTGTGTGTGTGTGTGTGTGTGTGAAGGTAACTGTGATTGTGTAATAGCAGGACTCATTGTGGGGTGGGTTTATGTCACAATGTCCACCTTACAAGGACAATAGAGGTCAAACAGCAGAGAGGCTGGTGTAGACAATCCATACTCCTACATGTGACATTATGGATTGGGGAACAATATAGACAACCCTTGTATTGCCCAGAGAACACTCTCCACCCATGTCTCATACACAAACACACTTGGCTAGGCAACAACCAGTATTTTGGTAGATCCCTGCATATTGCCCACAGATAGTAGCCATGGTGTGATTGCAGTGGACTACACAGGACATGGCCCCCTGTTCCATACCTACAATAGGCATGTAATTGCTTACAGTGGCCCTTTGCTATGTTCCCACTGGATGCATGAAATGACTGTGTAGTCAGCAAATGTAACCCACAAAGGAAATACCATGCCTTATACGCATGCCCTGTATGGACAGATGCAACTAACACCAGTGAATACCTGTATCATGCTGTCAATGTAGGTGCAGGATCAACCTCAGTTCCATAGCCAGTTCTCATCACATGAGATCAGGAGTGCCACATCAAAAGATAACAATCTGTCCACACAACATGCCCCAGACACCCCAGGTACACTTCCACATGTCAATGAACATGCATGTGGGACATGTGCACATCCCAGACACCATCCATGTTATGGAATATAGAACACATACATGGCAAGCATTGCACAGCACTGGCGACCCATAATAGTGAACCAGATGAATGGATGGTGAATACAATATCCACCTGTGTGGGCCAATCAAGGGACTACACCCCTGAGCCACACTGTAGACCACTGTTATGTGGCCTGATGCCAAGGTATACCCTTTGCCTAGCCTTGTACAGCCTTCTGGCACAGTCAACCACTACAAACCTGTGAAGCAATGAACCCATGCATGTCAGTACTGGCAAATCTGTATCTGTGTGTGTGTGTGGAGATTAATGATTTGGAAGCCATTCACACTCACTACACCTCCCACTGCCCTACTGAAGCATGCCTTCTGATGTCAGTCACATTGACATACCCTTTGCCCATATATCAGCCTGATAACCTCTGTAGTGCATGTGATAACTGTGTAATATTGTAGTGCAGCAAACTAGTTAGGAATTCTAATCCTGACCATGTCAACTGTGATACTGTGTGTGAGTCCCTGAGAGAGTGTGGTTGTGTCATCCTTGACACCTGATTTTGTAGACAGGCACATGTAGTACACCTACCTTATCCCTCCTTTATCACTGTTGCTGATGTCACTCGCCTTCAAATATACCTTTGGACATCTCTCCAACATGTAAACTCTGTGGCACATGCAATAACTACATAAAAATGTAATAGCAATGCACAGTCAGGCAGGGGTTTGAAACCCCGTACTGGTAAGTGTGTGACACAAACATGCTTAGCTCTTACTCTCCTACCCACTTACTTTGTCTCTGTCTGTCTCTCTCACTCCCTCTATGGTCGATGTGGAAAAGTACACCTGCTGTGCTTAGGCAGCAGCTTGTGTTTTGTAAGTGATGCTCATGATCAGCTGATGGCCTGTGCATGGATTGCAGTCCCCCAATAGCTGATTGAATGTGGAACAGCTGTGGTAACATTCCCATAGCCAATTTCATGGAAACACACTTCTATAACTAGGAACTTCATGGCAGTGTTGGCCCTTTGCATTTACTGTGAGCAGGACTTCATGTTGGTGTTTGGCAAACAGCATCACAGAGGGTAGTGGGATATACCTCTTACAACATACACTGTGGAGACAGGTCAACAAACAGGAGGGGGGGTGTTCCAGACATGAGGGCAGAATGTAAGTCTTGCTCTTCTACATTTGAAGTAATGTTGGTTTAACAAGGTTTGTGTGGATATGGCTGGTCTACATAATTTAATACCTGTCATGACAGTGTTATGTGGTTGAGGAAACTCTCACCTGTAGGGCTATCTGCAGACTGGCCAGTGTTTGGAGTCTTACATGTGTTGTGTTACTCACAGATGACCTATCTTTAGAAATGCAGTGGCATAGTCTGAGGATTGCAGTCACTACATGGTGACAGCTATGAGAGTTACTGACTTCATATCCCTCAGAAGACATATGTCACAACAAACCCAGTTACACCAGTAAATGTATGAGGCTACCACAGCAGCATGTCAATATTGGCCCTGTGTTTGTGCCTCCAGCCACAACTCTGTCAACCTTTGTACATTTGTCATACAGTAAGAGGTGCATATGTTCAGTACACCATTATTTATTGACATCATAACTGATAAGCCAGTGAGAGATCAGACTGCTAGACATGTTATGTATAGTAGCGCTTATATTTGAGGACAAAACCTGGACATTCTGTTGTAGTGTGTGCAGTAGTGAGGTCTGTGTACTTATGGTGATTGTTGACAGAGTGTGTATTGTGAATATGTACCTTGGCCTGTATACAGACTGTGGTAGATGTCATTGTTCTTGGTCCTGTTCTATCGGATGTTGCATGCTTCTCCAGTGTATGGCACACTATCGGTGTACATGTTTGTAGGGCCAAGCCAACACATGTCCCATACCACAATCAGGCATCAGAATACACTGTGTATTGGCCCAGTATATGCAGGGTCAGTGTGTGAGTGGCACATATGAGGATGGTGTTGATCAGACAGTTCATATACCGTAATATTAAGCACGCTTACAATATGTGGCTGTGGCTGTGTTCAGATTGGTTGCGGGAATGCGCTTTCACACAGGTGTCTGTTACTCCATGCTGTTACATGCCTGTAGAGCCTGCTATAATTGCAGGTACATGTGTATTCCCCATAAGAAATGTAGGCCAGAGTTGTGGCAGTCTGCCTGTAGTTTGCACAGTGCTTTGTGACATGCCTAGCAGCTCAGTGTACTTACCCAGTGTGATGTTATGCCCAGATATTTGTCAGATGTAGTGCTGCTGGGCTACCATAACTGTTGTGTATTTCTGACAAAGCACTGGGATGCTGTACAAATGTATGTCACTAACTAGTGGGTAGTATGTGAGCTTGTGACCTCTGCTCCTCCAGTTATTATGTGTCAGGACAGACAGGACTGTGTGAATGCATAAACTGTGTGAGCATATCTATTCCAGTATTTACGTGATATCCCCATTTACATGGCTAACATCCACTTTGTCAGGCTTGGTCCACATGCCTTGCACTATAAGGAGTTCTGTGTATATCCCTGGATGGAACAGAGTGTGTCAGACTGTCCACATTTATTGGTCATTTCTCTGCTGTACTCCACAGTACCATTACTGTGATATCTGTGGTACTGTACTATGATGATCTTAGGATGTCTGTCAGTAACTGATGGTGTTCATGTCAATATCAGATGTGACTTCCCACACACAACATTTCTATTAAGACAACCCCTGTTAGAGTAGCAACAGTCTACATTTATACCTGCAATACTTACATGACATCCCCTTGCACTAAGAGGTTGTGACTATTGGTGCTGAAATATGACTTCACTACATGTTCTGGACATATGTTAAACATATATATGTGTGTGTGTGTGTGTGTGTGTGTGTGTGTGTGTGTGTGTGTGTGTGTGTGTGTGTGTGTGTGTGTGTGTGTGTACATATATATATATATATATATATATATATATATATATACACATATACATATATATATATATATATCTATGGATATATATATATATATATATATATATATATATATATATATATATATATATATATATATATATATATATATATATATATATATATGTGTGTATATATATATATATATATATATATATATATATATATATATATATATATATATATATACAGATAGATCTATATATGACCATATATATAACGCAATATACAGATGTATATAAATACATATATATATGAATATATATGTGTATGTACATATACACATATATCTACATACATATATATATGTGTATATATATATATATATATATATGTATATATATATGTATATATGTATATATATATATATATATATATATATATATATATATATATATATCCATATCCTTGTTATGTGTAAACATGACTGTGGTATATACCTTTTCATAAAAAACAAGTCAGGAACCAAGGGGATAGCTGCACCTTCTTTTATTATTCAGAAAAAGTGTGTAATAAAAGAAGGTGCAGCTATTTGTTTGGTTCCTGACTTTTTTTTTTGAACATTTATGGTGCAGTTTGTGCTTTGTGCTGTGTGTACTTAATTGTGGTATATACCTTCCTAGATGTATCACACCATATTTATCTATGTGTATATTTAGATATAACAACATACGTGATTCAACAGTAATATCGCTAACAAGTACTTCACAATTTTAGATGTCATAGCATTTGTTCAGTACTATTCAGTATGTGTACTGACAGATATATTGGAAAAAATAACAACTGTTTTCACAGCTATGATGGCTTAGTGGTTAACTGCTGTGACTGTAGTATACAGGGTCTAGGGTTCAAGACCTGCAAGGGCTGTTTATTTTGTTGCTGGGCAGAATAAGTGCTTTTGGATACAGAGTGGTTAAGGCAGTTTTGAGCCACTTTAAGTGGGTTTGCATGGGTTTGAGCGATGGTAAGAGCTGCTAACGTACAGTTAAATGTACAGGCGCTTACATCATGTAGGCTTTGCTTATCAGTGCACAAATCTGCTTAGCATTTACATTGCAGCAATGCTGAAACCTGCTAAGCATGGCTCAGCCCTGGTAACCAGTGCTCACATTCCGGTCTGATAAAATAGCAGGGTAATGACATCTTTAATATGTGTATTTAATTCCAAGTACATAAAATGTGTCTATGTGCTGTCATTACAGTAGCAAGGGGTGTGAGTCTACTGTCTGGGACACCTCAATATATATGGCTTATACAACACTCTTTTCTGTTGGAATGTGTTACATACATGGGTAGTATCCCAGGTTATATGCAGTCACACTGGCATGTAGTGTATCATTACATTACATTACTACTGTTGACAGTGCTTTCCCAAGTAGTAGTCGATTGCAGATTGTAGTACTGGAACCAAACACCCCTGCATGCAAAGATGGACTCTGAGTTCTCACTGTCATATTCTTGGTGTGTGAGCTGTGTCTCATTAAATATTTTCTACTGGATATTGATCTGACATGTGGATATTAACTGTAGACTACTATGTGTATAGGACATGTCACTGAGGACTGCTGTCATGTAGTAATGGCATACCTATTGGTGTCAGACATCTGTCTGTCAATGCATTCATCCTAATGCATAGCCAGTTGGCTAGCTGATGTCTGTCTGTCCTCTGTACAGATGTGCAGATGTCAAGTATCTGTCTTGGCTACTTACAGGCAATCTGTGCTTGACTGGCACTGACATGTCTGCCCAGCTGTGTTATGAATGCCACAGCTAGGAATCCATACCCTGTACGCACCACATGCCATGGATACCTCAACTACACTACCTCAGTCAACAGAACATGCTTGGGTACAGGTCTCCAAGACAGACCCTGACCATGTTAAGTAATACATGTTGCATACATGTCAACTGGAGCACCTCACTGGCCCTCTGCAAGAGGCAACCTGATGATTGGATGTTGCATGTAACTCTCACCCTGAGGATCACTCCTGTGGTATCTGTTGATAGATGGCCTGCTGGCACATGGCAGGTGGCATAATACCACTGTACACACATCCCCTACACTTCCCATCTCTCCATGGACAATAGCCTGGTACACACCTATGAACACCTGCACTGATGGATCCCAGTACTGACAAATGTGTACGCGTGCATTACTGAGAATAACAGCATCTGTGTGTTTGTAGACCTGTAGTTGAGAATACCCTTAGGCCCTTCATACCTACAGCACCTCCCATTGTTATAGTTAGATGTGGCTGCTGCTGTACCAGACATTCCATGTACGTTGTTACACTCTTCTCCCTAAGGGCTCTCTGGGTCTTGCAGTACTGGCACAACACTGTTGTACAAATGAGTTGATAGGCATGGGATACCCTCTGAGTTATGTGTATATGTGCATGTGTGTATATTTGTAGGATACAGCATTCTGAGGCCACATTCTCCTAATACAATATGGCTTGCCACACAGTATTAGGGATAGTGATGTTGCTGACCGTAGGAGAACCATGACAATGAATCACCCTACTATCCCGGTGGCATGTGCATTAGATGCATATCCCTGTAGTATCACTCTTGGGATAGACAAGGGGTTGTATTGCAGTCCTGGTCAATGTGTGATGGTGGGTATGTCAGAGTGTTATCATGGGTTTCAGTGCATATAATACCCACTGTGGGGTGTGGGTGCTGGGTATACTGTCTTTACACCATGGTACCCCCAGTACATGTCCCATGTTCCACTGTATGGGGATGACTGTTCATAGGTTCATAGATTAGTACTAGGCTAACTGCCCTTATCGGCCATTTTGAGCCTAGCCAATTACCCCATATGAGAATCAAACCGTGTACCTTGTGTCTGTAAGGTAAATATCTTAACTATTATGCCAACCTCCCACCCTAATGTCACCATCAACCATACAGGTAACTGATAACACTATCCGGCCCAGTTATGCATGTGCTGTGTGCAACTTATCTGTAACAGAATGGACACACTAACAAGGTAGTTAGCACTGATAAGCCCAGGTCTCTCAGATGTGTGTATGACTGTTATGTGTTTGTCAATGTGTATATGACAGTATGTCACACTATGTATTGTCCATAAACAACCAGTAAATCCTCCATTACCATACTGTACAGGCCTAGGGATTTTCTTCATGTAACATGTAACCTGGAACACACCTCATCCTAAAAGCTGTGTGGTATGTGCAATTAAGGCCACACACATCAGTAGCACTACATACCTAGGTAGGGTTTCTAGTCCCAGTTTTACAAAGTAAGAGTGTGTATGTATGCGAAGGAATTTACTTCCATTTGCAGAATATACATGTCCCAGGAGGTCATCTGTCCGAGAACTGCCTGACAAATGCTAACATTTCACAGGTATCAGCCTGTGGAAATACATTCCATCACAACTAGTGGTAGATGTGTAAATTCCCTCTTCCCCACTGTATAGGTGTACAGTGATACTGGGGTTGGTATATATAGCTGGGTGTGGCTCTTGTGGACACAGCCACCAAAATTGCAGTTACTGCTGAGTTTATCCCCACTTAGCTGGCTGTAATACTGTACAGTTTATGTTAACAGGTTAAGTTGTTGTCTATCACACTGTCTGCAATTTTACAGCACCTCTCACCCTCCAAAGGATAGGGCTGTGCCACCCACACCAGCACACCTATGTTTACCGAGCTTAGGACTGCACTACAGTGTGGAAGGGGACATATATCCTGCCAGTACAATCATCAATGACACTAAACTAGCAGACTGCTTATTTCCCAATGTGTTGTTGTGCCTATTCTGTCTTGGTGGAATTACTTAGGCTAAACTGTGTTCATTGGACAGGTACATACATCCATGTGTACAGTATTCTCTGTGTACTGCATCGACACCAAAGCCTCTGTGTGTGTTATACACAAACATGTGGTGTGTACCACCCAGTACACTTACCATTGCTCACTGTAGAAGGGCTGCTGACATCAGCCACCATGCACTCACCAGTATACACCACCCACAGACCTATCGGCCATGTGGCACATGTAATAACTGTTATACAAACCTGTGACATGTGTTCACCTGTACCCAGAATATGGCACAGCCAAGGTGTCACCACAGTGCCATAGCCCTTGTAGGATACAACAGCAGACCATCATCCTGCTGACACATGGACACCTACAAAACAAATGGAATACATTATGGAGACCACAGTCACTCAGTGTTAATAACAGCTATAATGCATCATTGCTGGACAGCTACACCTCCTGACATGTAAGCATTAAACTTTACTGCTGACAACATATTACACAGCATTACATTGGTATACCATAGTGCAGTCACCCTGTGCATCAGAACCATATTAGCCTGTCCCTGCATCAATGTTATGGATGACAGGGATGTGGTACAGGTATCATCATATGCACAGGGTGTGTCATTGGTTTGCCAGAGACCAAGGCTGAGCCATACATTTGACACCAGGTGTGTGTGATTGAGGGGGTTTAATTATTAATTTGGCTGTGGTGATGTGGTGTGTGTAGGTATGGGATTACCCTAGCTGTGTTGGTATTGTGTGTGTGTATGCATCCACACAGTTTTGCCATGTGGCTGCCCTATACAGGGGTTTCTTGGACAGCTGCAGACAGTACCAAGCAGGGTGTGTAGTTCACCATCTTTGGCCATGGACATGTGAACTGTGCCTCATGGGTACAAGCCACAATATGCTACTCTCCCCTGATGATGACATATGTCCGTTGGATCTGAGTCCCTCTTGGGACCAGCCAGTGCCACATGCATGTGGCCTGCTATAGTGTGGTGTGGACAGCACCCCCCCCCTGCAGTGCTGGGGCTGGTACTGCCACTATGGGAGCGGCTTTGTGTTCTAGCATGTCCATGGCAACCTCCAGCTGTTGGTGTTGTTGGCCTATGTCCATGTGTCTGTCGCACCACTCGCACCATATGCTAGAGCACGGACATTCCACAGTCGAAGATTCCCACCATCTCACCCAACCATCTATCCATGACCTCTGAAAAATAACGAAGGGCACCTGCAAGATCACGGATGTTGTCAGTAACAGCAGAATGAGTAGACCTCTACAGCCTCAGAGCCTGTCTGGTGTACCGTTCCATGTATGCCTGTGCCTCCATGATGGCCTGAAACATGCATCTGGTGGTACCAGATGTGGGACTTCTGCCAGGGGCATGATATGATGACCAACAGCCCTCCAATGAGCACCCCTGTAGATCTGCCTATGTGGTACCCCGCTGGACATCTGGCTATGGCTGCTGTGTC
>NC_056746.1:971444588-971464588 GCF_019279795.1 Protopterus annectens
GACGTTTGCTGTTATGCATACACTACCTGTAGAGGGCCCTAGCTGATGTTTCCTGTGGTACAACTGTCTCATCTAATTACCCTAACCCATGGGCCACACTTATGCAGAGTCAAAGCAATTGCCAACACAGGTACTGCACAGCCAGTACTTGCTAGACATTCCTGCAACTCCCTCAGTGTTGTGGCATGTTACTAGGCAGCCTGCATGACCAGTTTGCAACATGTGTCATTATCTGTCTTGGATAGCCATCTGTTTATTTTCTACATTAATCCTGTCCCATACATTCTCACCACATACATGACTGTCTGCACTGTTTGCCATGGTATATGCAATGGTGAGGTAAGGCTACATATCCAAATCCTGGGGATACCTGTTGGGTATGGGATCCATTCCATGGCTTTTGAGATGTGTGCAAGCCATGGCTGCTTCTGTTGCAGGTAAGTGGGTACATTTGATGGCCAAATGTCTTGAACAGCATTTTTTTGGTGTGACATTGAGGTCCTGTACTTGCTGGAAAGTCCATACTCATGAAGAATGCATGCTGTCAGTACCTCAAAAGCTGCTTCCACAATATGTTATCTGGAGTGTATGCACACATATGATTCCGGTGTTTGTGAAGGTATGAATTCCCCATATTTCCTTACATAGGATTCTATATTACACATTCATTGCTCATGTTAGGACTGCATTACAGGTTGTAAGGGTTGTGGAATGTGGTACTGTGATATGCCGTAGTGTAGATCTGTAAGAGTTGTCATTGTAATTGTGGCATATACACTGTTGTAGCACTGTATAAGGGTGATGTTTCAGGCATGTCCCTACTGTAAGCCATTTGTCCCACCATTATGTTAATCTCTGTGCACACATCTTGCAATGACAGGTTGTTAGTTATATTGCAGGACTCTTACATACCCTTCAGATATGCCACCATGGTGACCACTGTGATGCAGTGCAGTTAACAGCAACAATAAGTGAACATGTACAGCATGCATTATGGGTAGGTGTGTTAAATGTGTGCATGGAATATACCATGGCCATAACATGACCAGTGTATTGACAAACCTGAACAAACACCATACTCACCAGCTACAGGCTGCTGCCCCGGAGGTATATCAGAGGGATATACATAGTTGTGTGACAGATGTGATGTCAGTAGCCACACCTGTGGCACTGGTACAGGGTGGGAGCAGCATTGCAGTACATCAACAGTACAAACTCACAATACTACAGATTATGCACATCTGTTTATTACTACAATGCAGCAACAGACTATATATATTTCATCTCACATATGCATGATTAAACTCTATAGAATGCAGATGGATATGCAACAGTGGTCTACTGATATGTCTTGTGGCCTTACCTGTATTCTCCTCAGTATTGTGTGGGTAGCACCCACCTCCACTATGCTCTCCACCGGGTCTTGTGTTTGCGGGTGGGCAGGTGCCCAGAGGCTGGTGAGAAGCTCCTCAACATGTGTCATGGGGGGCTGGATGGCAAGACCACCCCCGTTGCAAGCTGGTCTCCCCTAACCTCAGCAGCACACCGATGGGCATGGATGAGTAGATCAGTGCATCGATGTCAGACCTGCTTAAAACTGTGGTTATGCAGGCCGACATCGTTTACCCTGTGGACAAGATCATTCCAGAGGGGCGGTCCTCTCCTGCAGATCATGGACTGTACACCCAAACAGGGTGTGGGTAGTGCTGCATCAGGTATGTGATGATGACATCATTCTCCGTGGCTGTGTACATTGGAAGTCTCTCCCCCGGGACATTTTGCCTGAAAGATATAAAGAGGGAAACAGGTATAAGGACCTCATACTGCAAGGATATAATAGCTCTTAATACACATCTTTGTCCCCCCCCACCATATCTGCAACAACAATCTGTTCACACAACTCAATGGGTATGTCTACAGAAGATCTACCGTTGGGACATACATCGTATTGTACAACAATTTGTGCAATGTGCTTGTAGTCATGTTCCATGTTGAAACACTATTATACCAGTCTTAAGAAATAAGAATATCAGGAAATGAGTTTACATAGCATAGGTTTTATTAAAACCTTTTATAATTATATGTTTTAGCATGTTATTGAACCTGTATTTTATGTTAAATTGATTCATTATATTAATGAACAATGGTTTTAAATATGTATGTACCTTTAAATATTTTGGAGGGAAACTGTTTTGTGTTGATTAGGTATGGTATAAAAACTGAGTCTTTTATTAAGTGTTATGATGTGTCTGAGGAAGTAATTGTTTACAAAAGCGCTTACACAGTACATTTTTGTAGAATTGAAATAAACAGACTTGTGGAATCTTTAACAGTGTGCCTGTCTCCATACCTTAGGATGTTTTCTGATATATATATATATATATATATATATATATATATATATATACATATACATATACACATATGTATATGTGTGTGTCTGTGTCTGTATATCTGTAGACATACATGTGTATATATATATATATATATATATATATATATATATATATATATATATATACACACACACACACACACACACACACACACACAAATATATATATATATATATATATATATGGGGTGCATTCAAACATCAGGTCCACACTCTTTAACTCTCCTTCCTGCACAGCTGCACTGTCCTGCCTTGCTACAACACAGACAGGTGTCACATGTGGACACAGCCTAAAATTAGAGGGGTATATATATATATATATATATATATATATATATATATATATATATATAGATATATATATATAGAGACAGATTGCAGGTAAGCCTATTACACACCTATGGCATTTGTGCATGTACATTACACGTTAACATGACTGTCCTACAAGTGGTGGGCTCTGAAACCCATATGTCTATCATAACGGCATTACTTCCACCACTAGCTATTGGCCACACTAATATACATGTCTTGCAGTACACAACACACACTATGATGGCATACATCTTGTCATTCAGTGCTGCTGATCTGCACAGTTGACAGGTATGGCCCACTGCCCACAGGGACAGGCAAAATTGTCCATAGCAGTTGTTCAGCATGACATAATTACAACAACTCCTGATGGCACATATAAATCATTCCACATCATCTATCCCATTATTATAGACCAAGTACTACATTCAATTACATGCATATATGCTTCACATAGTTGTTGTGGGATTGTCATCTCTTTTGGATACAGTTTACTGTGTCCCCTTGGTTAACTTGGGATGTCTGTAGGTTCAGTTGTTGAACAACTTTTTATTTACTGGATGTTTGTTTGTTTTATTATTTATTTTTCTCTCTCTATCTTTCTCTCTCTGTCTCTCTCCATTACATGGATTGAGCTGCTTTGAATAGATTGCAGCATGGATTTTTTAGGTGCTGCACATGATCAGGTGATGGCCTCTGCACTAATCAGTGTCCTCCACTTGCTACCTTCATGCAGCCTGCTGTGTAGCACTTCCAATTACCACTGTCATGGCAACCCACTACTATAAATTACTAAATCATGTGGGTGTGGTCCCTTTACCTTTCCTGTATGGAGGACATCCTTCCTGTGTGTGGGCAGCAGTGTTACAGACAGCAAGTAGCAATACCTCTTACAAGAGGACTTGCAGACACAGGCCAACTACATATTTGTATAAGGCTCCAAACCTATAGACAGTGTGAGTAATGTTGTTATATGCATTGTATACTGCTAGTGTTACAGGGCTTGTGTATACATACTAGTTTAGCATGGAATGCAGTCTGTCTGCATAGCTCTCTACTGTGGGCCTATCCACATGATGACCAGAGGATATGCATATATATATATATATATATATATATGTATATATATATATACACACACACACACACACACACACACACACACATATATATATATATATATTGCTCTCTCTCTCTCTCTCTGTGGATATATATATATATATATATATATATATATATATATATATATATATATATATATATATATATATATATATATATATATATATATAGACGTATACATATATTTATATATATATATCTATATATATATATATATATATATATATATATATATATATATATATATATAGACACACACACACACACACACACACACGCACGCATACACACACACATACATCTACATATATAAATACATTTCCTCTACTGTTGAATGACTGTGCTGGATGATATGTTTTAGAAAACATCAGAGTTATTTAGATCTGACATGGTTTCATGGTAAATCACTTTGGCTATGGTGTGCAGGGTCCTGGGTTCGAGACTTGCAAAGGCTGTTTATTTTGTTGCTGGGCAGAACAAGTGTTGTTGGATACAGTCATTAAGGCACTTTTAAGCAGTTGTAAGTGGGTTTGTGTGACAGTAAGCAATGCTAACTTCTGGTTAAATATGCTTACAGAGAGTTAGCTTTAAATTTGCTTTTTCTGTGTGTGCATTGCTTACCCCCACACAAACAGGCTTAAACCCACTTACAACTGCTTAAAAGTGCTTATTCCCACTTACCCCCACATTAATTTAGAAATAAATGAAACATGGGTCTTGGGAAATTGATAGATTTGGACACTTTATACATATTTTACACTATTCGCTGTATGGCATGGATTTATCATTCATTACACATTATAACTTTTTTTATTTAGTATCCCTGATTCATGTGTACATATACTGTATGGGGCACTTGTGTTTATCTGTGGATTGTACCACATTATTACAATGACACCTCACATCTGCACTTAATGCAGTACTCCATTTCACAAATGTATGTTATTTAGTAGGTTATACAGCAAAAAAATGTTCATAAATTGCTTTCACATGGAAATTACTACAGTGAGGATCAAACTGGGAATGACTGCTTGCAAAGCAAATGCTCTGACCACTACACTATTGCAGTTCTGCTTCAACTGAATGTATCTTGCCATTTATCTTTTTGTGCTATTTAAGCTACAGTATGCGTAGCTAAGCATTGGGCAAACCGTGCAGCTATGGTTAAATTTAATCTGTTTGATAAAAAATACATTTTTAGTGTTATTTTCTCTAGGAAGGGACAGGTTTTACTTATTGCTGTGGATTTCTGTGTGCATCTGCACAATTGGCAGACATCCTAGCAACTCCCCATACCTCTCAACCTCTTCATGCAAAATATCTGGACAAAGCTTGACAAAATGAGATACAACTAGGGACATATTTTAAATATTGCTCTTATAAACTTAAGAAAGTTGCTAGAGTAACATGATTTGTTTTAATATAACTTTTCTGAAGGATTTGGAGTCTGAAACTGAAATGTATGCCATTATTTAATGACTTCAGTCTTGAGATCATCCCAGTGATTTGCCAGGACAAATGAGGTATAGGCCAAAAGTATGAGCAAAAAATCTGGACATTCTGCAACGATCTGTCCAGTTGAGAGGTATGCAACCCCTATGAGCATTCTCACTCATTGTAATTGCTGAACGGCAATTCTTGAGTGCAGGGGCATATATATTGTGAGAGCTCTGCTCTCAGACACACTCCCTGCACTCATCTATGCTCCATGTCTGTTTAGGAGCAGAGGCAGCGAGCCTTCATAACTATGCATGGCTCGCTGCCGTGCTGCTCTTAAACAGTCGTTTCTGTGCAGGAATAAGCTATTCCTGCTCTGAACCTTACTAAATCCCAGGGCAAGTTGCTGCTTCTAGAATATTTCTAGAGTACAAGCCTTTCCAAAACACCACAGATGAAGCAAAACTCTGGTAGAATGAACCTTGACCCTGCCTGAAATTCTCTTGTGTTGGTTATAACAAAAGGTAATTACATGAGAGAACCATTTGGAAATAGTGTGCTTTAACATAGGTTGTTCTTTCTTGTTATCTTCACAAGAAATTAACAAATGATTAGAGTTACTGAAAAATTTTGCTTTGTAAAGATAATACCTGAATTCTTTGTGGATATCCATGGAGTATCCTTTCCTCTACATTTTTAGGTTTTGGAGAGGCGAGAGGGAGATGGATAGCTTAGCTCAAAGTAAACATGGATGCAACTTTAGACATAAATAAATTATTAGTTCTTAAGGAAACCCTGCCTTTGTGGAAAAGAAGATAAGGTTGACCCACCATAAGAGCTTTCAATGTAGATACTTTTCTTTCAGAGATCAGTGCAACTAGTAACACTGTTTTCCATGCTAAGAACCTCAAGTCAGTCTGATGAGTTGGTCCAAATGGAGCAACAGTTAGTTTTTCTAACACAAAATTTAGATGTCATGGAAAGGCACCTGTTTCATAGGAGGCTTGGCATGTAATACTCCTTTTAAAAGCATTTTCAAGTAAATTGCATTGCAAGATGGGTATCAATGGGCAGACATGCTGAAATGGCTGATAAATAAAACTTGACTGAGGACTAAGACAGACCAGGAATAGCAAGTCGCACAAATAATGTAGAACCAGAGAAACACTCTAACTAGGTGTTGGTTCTTTTCTTAGCACCAACTAAAAAAACTTTTTCATTTACAAGTACATGACTTTCAAGTAGCTTGTTTTTTTGCCTCCTGTAAAACTTACTGTACATCCTCAGAAGAAAAGCATGCATAAAAGGTATTAGGATTCTATTATCCAGGCAGCCAATTGCAGTTGTTTGGGGTTGGGATGTATTAACCATCCCCTGGTCTTGTGTGAGTAAGATCCAGTCTGGGAAAAAGCGTGTGGTAATTGCCCCTGGCCTTTACAAAGGCAGATAGAACAACTTTTGGCTGGGTCAGAATGGAGTCAACACAATGATCTCTGGAGGGTCTCTCTGAATCTTCTGAATGATCCTGGATGTTAGTGGAAATTCCAGAAAAGCATGTAGGAGCATTCTTGTCCAACGAAAAAAAAATCTCTCTTCAAGTTCTTATTGCCTAGAGTGCTAAAGCAGAAATTTGTCAATTGACTGTTGTGAGTGGAGGCAAAAATATCTTTTTGAGGTGTTCCTCACAGCTGGATCCATTCTTGGAAGACCCCCTGATTCACTTTCCATTAGTAAGGGTCCATACTGCTCAGCTTGTCTGCCACACGGTTTTGTTCTGGCAATACATAAGATGTCTGTAGAGTGAGCCTGTGGTGAAAATCAGTATCCCAAGCCATGTCTAGTTAGCACAGAGGGTAAGATCTGGTTCCCCTTTCCTTGTTTATGTCCCATATTACTGTGTTATTGTCTGTGAACACTTGTAGAGATTCAGGGGAGCATAAATGATTGAAGAACTTGACAGCATTAAAGGTGCCAACATCATACCTCTCAATCATACCAAATTCGTCTGTATTTACTGGTTTTGAGGACAAAATAATGGGGTGCCACGAATTTCGGAGTTCCCCTTCAATTCCCAATTTTTTTTTTTTAATATTTATTTACAATTTATCCTAAGGATAGCCACTCTTCCCTGATGCTTGCAGCAAGGTGATGCCACTCGTAAGGAGGGTTGCAATTTAGAGGGCATCCTGATTCCTGTTTGTGTGCATGTGAGACAAAAATTTTGCGCATGCACGCAGAGTGTGTTTCAAATTATGCCCGATACCTACTAGGAGGAATGAGATCCTCTATGCAGATAAATACTACTACATTGGAAAATAGAGGACTTTGTATTAGGTAGCCTGTGTGGTCTAAATATCTCGTATATTGAAACCAAAAGAAATCCAGAAGCTAGAAAAAAACATATTTTTCAGGGTACTGCTGCAAGTCTTGTCTTAGCCTCTTACAGGTAACTATCTATCAGGGAAACTACGCCAATGAGAAATAAACATTTGACTTGGTAAAACACCTTAAGAGAATATTCACACACCTTGCAAACTACATGAGAGAGGACTGAAACTTGTTATTTGCATTTATTTTGTTAAGCATTTATTACGGGCAAAGGAAAATGCTGTTTGCCGAGATAAAATCAGGATGGATGCAGATATACAGAAGTGGGGGAAAAATCTGCAGCTTCTTCTACAAGTACAGTCTAAAGATTACTGTTAAATCTAGGCTGAAAACTAGACTAATGTCTTACAGGAGCTGTGCACACCATCGTTGGTTATCAGCTACATGACATCCCATTCCCACTAAGAAGAACAACCAGCAGTGGAAACCACATGATCTTCACAATGCAGTCAAAAGAGAGTTGTGGACGTACAAATTAAAGGAACCAGGCATACACAACTACAGCACCCCCACCCTAATCATTTGTAAAATACAGGAAAAAAACCCTTAAGCCAGGTAATACTCTTTTTAGTTTATGACCTTGGGAAAAATAAATGCATGTGTTAATTAACTGGCTTCTATAGCAATAGCAACCACTATTTTACCTCCATTCTGGATACTAATGTCCAATCCATCTGTATAAGAGCAGTGGGAAACTTTTTACTCCAGTCCCTTTTCATTTTGCATTTGGAAAGCAGCCCTTTTTTAGTGTTCATTCTGTTCTAACATGAAACCAGATATGGCAACACCTGTTTGAACTGCTCGGCTTTCCCTTCCTTTCTTAAACTTCACTTGAGAGAGGAGGTCATCATGTGACCTTATCAGAGTAAAGATGCCAGCTGTTTCCTTTTTCTCACTTTACAATGAGAAGAAAATGTCGGTGCCATTTGTAATTCTCTGTTAGCAATTTACATGTGCAACTTTAATAGAAAGCTCATATCAGGTAGACAACAAGACTGAACGTGCATCATTAGGAAATTTTGTGGTGTCTAATTTAGCTATGTATCTTTTGCAGGTAGCTGCTGTGTTTTATGCAACTTGGAGTGCAATAGCACCATGGGCGTGATTACATTTTTTTTATCTCAATTACTTATTTGCTTGTGAAATAGTTGTTGACTATCTCAGAATGCACTGTTTGTTATTTGTGTTTGGGCTTCTGAGTTCACCCTTATGATGCTTTTTGTTGTCTGTTTTCAGTATTAGCTAATAAAATCATATACATGTGTATTGATAGATACATAGATAGATAGATATATAGATAGATAGATAGATAGATAATGTCTCTCATCACATTTTCTCACCAAAGAGAGAGAGAGAGAATCTCTCTTTAAAAATACGTACACAGTTACAAAATGTTTGATGCACATACTTAATAGGGTCTTATGTGAGTACTAGACTAATTGCCCTTGTTGGCCATTTTTAGTGTAGACATCTATCTAATTTGGTAATCAAACCTTGCACCTTGAGTGCGTAAGGTAAACACCTTAACCATTTAGCCAAAATTAAACTCCTATTAATATGTTTGCAATATAGCAACTTCAGGAGACAATTTTAAACTTTGTACATATTTTAAATAGCACATTTCAGGTAACAGTAATATTCAAGCCAGTGCCCATAGCTCACATTGCATTTCAGTCAGGTAAGAAGAAGAAAATGTAATTGTAACTGTGCTATAACAGCAATATTTAAGTTAAAAAATGAGTCACTTAACTGCCCATGAACTTAATTTCTGGCAAAAAGATTTCAAGCCCAAGTGGTCATGCACTCTGGAATATAACCTGTGGAAGAAATAAGTTACATGAACAGTTAAAACTTTCTGTCTTTTCTAATGTCTCTGGGTCGACCTGTCTGGTTAGCATTTGGGACAGTCATGTTAGGTTTCAAGGTGCTTTGGGCAGCCTCATGATTTGTCTTTGATGTGGATTCAGAACTTTCACCTTTATCTCAGATCATACCACTCAATCTCTCAGAGCAAGAAACCTGGACAAAGCCAAAAATATTGGTGGGACAAAGGCCCATAAAAGGACCAAATTTGAAATATTGCTCCCGTAAACTCACATAGTTGCTAAAATAACAGACTTTGCATTATTATGTGTTTTCTGAGGGATATGAAGTCTGAAATTCAAATGTGTGCCATTATTTATTATTATTTAGTGATTTCACTTTTCATGTTGGTATCCAGCAATTCCACTGGAGTGGGCAGGTCTACATAATTATTTACTCATATTTTATTTTAATTGATTTTTCTCCAATTGTACCTACTTTTTATGGGCTTTTGTCCAGATTTTTGATGTTTCCAGGTTGAGAGGTATGGGACTCTGGGGCCATATTGTGGTTGTTTGTTCTTCACTTTGCACTTTGAAAGTTTGTATCCCATAATTCCAGTGGAGTTGATGGGGGGGGTTACATAATTATGTATGCAAATGTTATGTTAATCAGCATGCAGATTTGTACCTATTTTTCATGGGCCTTTGTCCAGATTTTTGATGTTTCCATGTTGAGAGGTATGGCTAACATCTCTTATCTTTATCTGTGTTGGTCTCTTTCCTGCTTCAAAGACCTTGCATTTTCATCTCCATTGACACTGCTGTCCAAGTAAAGTCCAAGGCATCTGTTGTGACCAAGCGCTGGAGCTGGGAGGGAGAATGGGAGACCTGGATTCTGACAAATTTGATGAATGCACCAAGAAATCTCCTTTTTTACAAACCCCAGTACTGGAATGTGGAATGTGAAGTGATGTTAGGAACATACCAATTTCATGTGCCATTGGATTTTTCTCATGTGTTGTCTTGGAAGTGGGATAATGGAATCATAGAAGCAATGAGACCCAGAATCCTGAGAAATTCACTATTTGAGGCAGAAGTCTGTGTGGAAAAACTCAAGAATAAATCTAAATACAGATCTTTTTTTTCCTGCGGTAGAAAAGCTGTTTGAACTGAGGTGTCCAGAAGACACCCCAGGAAAAAAATCATGTGAGAAGGAGTCAGGTAAGACTTTTGGATGTTTTTGTGGAATATCAGTCTGTGTATGAGATTCCTTACCAAAGTGAGAGATTCCTGACAACTTGAGAAAGACTCTGAAAAGACAAACAAGTCATCTAAATAATGAAAATATGAATACCTTGTAGTGTGAAGTAGGCTACCACAGGAGCCAGACAATTTGTGAATACCCAGTGGAAAGACCAAAGGAGAATGGAAATAACTGATAATGTAATCCAGACACAGAAAACCACAAGAAAAGTCTGAAATCTGGATCTACAGGAATGTGATAATATGCAACTTTTAAATCTAAGGTCGCCAGAAAACTAAAATGGGGAATAACATGTAACAGGTTATGAAGAGATTATATCTTGAACTTGGGCACTATCACAAACAAGTTCATGAAGGAAAAATCCAGAATAGGTTTGCAATAATCTTCTTTCTTTGACAACAGATTTATTCTTGAATAAAAACTTTCTCCACTCTGAGGAGAAGGAACTGCTTCTATCACCCTCTGAGACAGCAGATGCTAAATGACAAGAGGGAATCATTTGGCCTGGCATATGAAGAGGAATCCCTCAAAAGAAGGGAGAGAGTCCCACTGCCATCTGAGAGCTTAACAGATAACTTTCAGAGCCATCTGTCTGAAACTGTCTGTTGCCCAAGAGATACTTGGAGGTTCAGACCTTCTGAAAGGATTAAGGATTTGCCAGGGTGGGAAGGTGGGGGGTGAGTCTTACATGCAGTCAGACTTGCAAGACTGTCCTTTTTTCTTTTTGGAATCTCCCTGTCATTGCTTTTTGAATGCTTGCTTAACAGCATCTTGCTGAGTTTGTTTATTTTGCTTATAAAAAAGGCTGTAGAGGTAGCCTTGGAATCCCAGGCAAACTTGAAAAAAAAAGGCTGAACATTTTGAGATATTCCTTGAATTAGCTTAAGGACCTATGCAGCAGATTGTCCCAAAACTATCCTAGGCAGAGTTAATATTTTCATTTTTGACATTTTCTGGAAGGTTTTGAGTATGCAACAAAGCAAACCTTCTCACAGCAGTTCCAGTGAGAGGAGCCCTGGAAGTGGCATCAGCAGAACCATAAGTACATTTCAAATACGGAGTAACCACCTGAGACACAGAATTAATAAAATTACACACGGTAGATTACTCTTCAAAAGGAAAATCAGCAGTTAAAGCATTCCTCATATTCTCAAAAGAACAAGTATAAATGTTAACATGTGAGCCTGACAGTTGTCTATTCTTAAAAAAAGTGTTACAGAGGAATACCCCCCCCCCCCAAATCAATCAAAAGATTTCCCAGAAGAAGAGGGATTCATATTAACCAAATGTTTAGCAGTAGCTGGTTTCACTAAAGCAATAGCTGCTGAGTCTGATCTGGGGTGAGTATATAAAAACTTGTAAGACTGTGGAACTTTATGCAGTCTGTATTTTTTTTTTGTTGGGGGCAGCAGTCTGGCTATCAGGCATGTTACAGGTTGTGACAAACATCCCCCAATGCTGAAAGAACAGAAAGAACTGTAGTGGGTTCTAGACCATCCAGTTGTAATAAATCCATACTTCTTTAGGGAATGCAGAATATTATTATGTTTCCACTGAGACAACTGATTCATTCTGGAAATCGTTTCAGAGAAAGAGAATCCTTCAAAAGGGCTGGCCAAAGCCCCTCTTTCCTCAAAATGCAAATCAGAAATCTGAAGAAACTGAATCAAATATGTCCCTTCACAATTATTTTGTGGTTCATAAACTTGAACCTCTTCAGAAAATGATGAATCTTTTTTCCTTTTAATAGAAACAGCAGAACTAGAATGGTCAAGAGCCTGGATGAAACCCAGAGCTAATACCAATAAATCACTCATGGTTAAAGTGACTGAGATAGGAGAAGACATATGTCAAAGTTCTTTTCTTCTTTTTGACAGAGGTTTCTGAAGAAGCAGACCCACTTTTGTGAAGCAAAACCTCCTTAAGGAAAGACATAACATTCTGGCTAGGCAGAGCAGCACTCCCTGTCCCTGCTACCAGGACCAACAAAAGTGTCTCTTTTTCTTGCCTGCCAAGTACATTCCAATAACCATAGAGGGCTTGTCTAACCCTGGTCAATGAAAGCTGTAGGGATTATACCAGAGGGAACCAGGTAAAATGATGAATGGTCTGAGGAATCAGAAACGGCCACAGAAGTCACCCATCTGTAGCTGAGGCACTTTATCAGCTTGCTGAGTTGGCAAAGGCTGTCTAGTACATTTCTTCCTTTTGTGTTTGGAAGAAGGAAGAACAGAGGACCCAGTAGATTGTTCCATGGTTAAGCTGAAAAAGATGCCTACTTTTTGGGGAAGCCTGGCTACAGTAGTCAGCAAAATAATTAAATAAGAAATAAATGACCCCCCCCCCCAATACCAGCACATTAAAAAAAGCTAAACACTTAGTCCTGCCCCAGAAGTAAACTAACAAACTTTTTGCCTCAGAAAGAAAAGAGTTTTATATTAGTTTTAACAACTTTTTACAACAAAATGAAAAAATAGACACTCCTTTTGAAAAGTAATTAAAAGTCACATGGCAGTCATTATAAGCACTTTTCCCTAGATTTAAAGTTAAAGTTTTACAGAGAAAAGTAAAATTTCTGCCATAAAATGTAAAGTGGAAGGATTTTTTCCCCAAAGATAACTTACCTACCCAGCACTGGAACAGCATTAGCTGACCATCGATGCCCAAAAGCATGTGAAAGGAGTGGTCTTTGGTGACAGGAAAGCTCTGAAGGGCTTGGTGCCCAAATCTGACTTTTTATTCAGATAATCTCAAGCTGACTAATGGTTTGGGCATGTGCAAAGTGCCTCCTGTTTGCTGTTAGATCCTTATCAAGATATAACCTAAGGTAAGTCTATTGTAGCACTGATCCATATGCTGATCATTTCTAGGTATAAATAGCAATGGTATAACCAGAAAGGCCTGCTAAAAAGAAGGCTGAGCAGTACATCGTCAGCTCTTCCCAAAATAAACCTGTCATAGTGATTATTTTCTTCAGAGATCACTCATTCCTTACACTGCTTTTGTAGACTAATATCAACATTTGACCCTTATAACTGCACCAGACTACAAGTGATCTGCTTTACAGAACTGCAAAATTTAGTACCTGTTTACATGAAAGTATGATTTTCATGTATTAGCATACCACAGTAACTTAATGCCGCGGTGGTACACCGGTAGCGTTGTTGCCTCACAGCAAGAGGTTCCCCTGCTTGATTCACGGCTGGAGTGCCTTCTGTGTGGAGTCTGCATGTCCTCCCCGCAGTTGAGTGGCCTCTGAAAGACATGCATAAATGGATGTGCCTTCGCTGAAGGTTGGGTGTTGGGCTGGCAACTCGGTACCATAAAAATCTACTGCCAATCAATAGCAGACCGGAGTTCCGCTGTGGCGACCCCTAACTGGGAAAAGCCAAAAAGACAAACAAACAGCTAATGGAAACATGGGGAAATAGCAGAAATGTCGAGTAGTTCTGAGAAGATTGCTGCTGAGTACAACGTTAGTAGCTTCAGAGTGGTTTTGTTTCATATTGGGCCAAGAAGCTGGTTGCCTTGGAGAAAACGCTATAACAGAGATGATGTATTTGTTTCTCTGTTGGGGTTTCTGGCCACAAATTCTTTATCTTACCACAGTGGCTATGAGCACTAAGAGAGATGTGGTGCTTCTTAAGTACCACACACTGTACACTGATAGCAAAGGATGAAGGACCAAGCCTCTACCAGACCACCCACTGCAGTAATACAGTCAGATTATATACAAATGTCCTACAGAAAAGAAAATGCATAGGAATAAGATGTTCACAGGCTAAATATAGAAGCTGAAGGAAGAATACTGCCAAAAGCATGTCAGGAAATATTCATCTTGGTACAGGACAGACATTAAACATTCATGGGCTAGAATAGTACAATGCTGAATACAAGTGTAATGAAAGCCTATCTGTGAGGCAGGTTAAAGGGTAGACTGGCTCAACAAAGCTGTCCTAATATGATGCTACATTTTGTGCTTCTTTGTTTATGCTGTGCATAAATAACGTCCAGTAAGATAGCATCATCTGCCAGTTCTCGCTCATAAAGTGCTACAGTGCATAAAACAAGATGCTGCAGAAAGCTAGTGTCCTATAATAAGCCATATAATATGCCCATTCACCGATATATGCACACTGTATATTTTAATATGCCTGTATAAAACTATTTTATTTATTTATTTATTTATTTACTTATTTTACATTTGTTGACTGGACTGGATATATGTCCATTTTCAGGGGAGGCCCGGGCAGAAAATCTCCACAAATCAATTACAAGCTATTATAAGGAGTATAACAGCAGCAATCATATTTACATAGACAGTACATAAGCATGAAAATTAAAATTGCATACATAGAATAAAAAAAAAACAAAGAATATAGTTGGAAGCAGATCAGTGTTATAGCTTTGTAGCAACACTTCTTCACCTAATATGCCAATATACAGATGTAGCAATGCTAACAGAAATATTCTTATACTGTTAAAATAAAGTTTGGAGTAGATCGATATTTGTAGCTTTATAGCAACATCTCCCCACCTGGTGTGCCATTGCACATATGCTATTAAAAAAATGTTATACTGTTAAAATAAAATCCCCTGCTAAGTGTAATTTGAGGAAACGGATTGCCACGCCAGTGTGCTAAATGTTTATTATATATCTTAGCCAACTTGCTGTTCCATAATCTGGTACGTTTTCTGCATTCAGTCCCAGATTTGAAACTTGGATGTATGTGACACACACATCAATAATGCCTTGTAACAAAATGAAAGATGTATTACTGATTTGTTATATTTGTAAAAGAAAAAAAATGAACACTGACTCACAGCAGGAGCTGGTAGGAGGCTGTCCAGACAGTTTCTAACTGGTATTGGCTCTTCACATATTTTCCGACCATCAAGGAATAGCACTGTTAACCTCAACATGCACAAATGTTGGCTCTGTTATTTATGTAGACACATATGAAAGTACTTATGATAAGAAAAATAGCAGATGCAGTTGAGAAGTATCTGGCTTATGCCTGCTTACTGCTGCTTGTGTATAAAGTATACATGAAGTCTTTCTCTGTTCAGTCCTAGGCTTTAAGAATTATGTAGTGTAGTTAATGACAGAGATGAGGAACTCAACAGTTTGAGAAAATTAATGAAATAATGTTATAACAGATTCAGTGAAATTAAAATCTGTAACTGCTTGATAAAATGTTTGCTTATATCTTTATTTCAGCAACTTGGTAGATCATCTGGAAAACCCAGACGATGGAGGCTAGTTTGTGCCTAGATCTCAGACTGTCATGGTGATAGTGTAGTATAGTAAGTGGCACTGTAACATTCTGAGAGCTGGTGGTAGTGGTAATCAAGATACAGTAAATCTGTGGTAGTGTTAACATAAAATGATTAGCTACACCTGAGTATGCTACAAATAAAGCAGAGTTGCTTTGAACATTACAATCATACAGTGTTGCACAGTACAGTCATACAGTGTAATAAAGGAAATGGATTGCCAGTAATATTGAGTATAAACAAGACTCGCTGTCTCATCTCATGTAGTAAAATGGCAGTGAGTCATAAAGCAGGCATTCTCCATGAGTCCTCCATTTTCAGTATAACATTAAACACATACAAATTATTTATTTTAACAGTGCAGTTATGTACTTTAGCACTGTGAATAGGCTGCTAGCTTTTAAGACTTACAGCATAAACCAGAGTCTAAAAAATGGTAGCATTTCATGTCCTTGACTGCAATTCATATCAAATACATCTGTGAATTTTAAGGGTGTCACCGTTAAAAAAAATAAAAATCCCACACTGACTAAACTGATTTCTCTTCACTTCTTTACATGGATAGTGTTTTTGTTTTGTTTTGTTTTGTTTACAACTTATATGACAGGACAGGGTTTTCAGTGGAACAAAATGTACATAATGCATTAATCCTGAAAATTAATTATACTAATCCATCCACCCACAACCCCTTTTCCTAATTTTTACGCATGGGGTTGCAGGGTTACCTCAACAATGACAATCACCTAGAGCCAAAGTTCGCACTGCAAGTTGGCTTGTGCTAATGTTTTCAATAAAATTAGTTTATACTGATAACATGCCTATAAATGCTTTATATTTTAACTCTTTGTTTACTTTCCCTTTTAGGAGACACAAAAGTTGACAGCAGTCACAGAGCGAATACCTAGTAACAGTAAACACTGTCACCTTGCATAACTGCTGTCTTTGTAACAAAGACAATGTTTTATTTTGTTTTATTTTTATTTATTTTACATTTGTTGACCGGGCTAGTCCAACTGGATATATTTCCATTTTCAGCAGAGGCCCGGGGAGAAAAGCTCCACATTTAGACAAAAGGAGATACATCATGAGCACAATTAACAAATACAGACTGGTAGGATATAGACAAAGAAAATGGTTACACAAAAAAATAGAACTTTACCTATGTAGATAATCCAAATAATATCATAATACACATTATTACCTAATTCTAAAACCAAGAAAACAGAAAGTGTAAGAGCAGGGAAAGAGAAATGAAAGAAAGTTATCAAAAGAAAGAAAAGGACTTAACTTCCTAGGGAAACTAAGTAACATCATGTTGAACATACTAACATATTTTAACACCAAGAAGAGAGAGTGTAAGATCAAGGAAAGAGAAGCAGCAATAGAGAGAGAGCAGATATAAACAGACAAATACTTGTTGGAAAGAGATTCAGAGCCATAAGGAGGAAAAATGAAGAAAGGAGTCTGTAAAGGTAGAGAAAGAAAGCTAAGGGAAGAAGCAGGAGGTACAGAAGAATAAGGAAGAGAAAAGAAGGATTAAGGATGCTATTTGTACATTTACACGTACTTTAATATTAAAACAGTTTAATAGAGGGTACAGGGTTTCATGGAATCCAAATGTTACTAGCTAGGGAGAACATTTATTTTATTAAGTTGGTAACCAGGATAGAACACTGAGCGCATGTCTTTGGTACTCTGGATCCAATATTATCTAAGGTCCATTGTTCGCCAGTAACAACAAGGAAATTAGGTAACTTGTCAGGATCATACACAATGCAAGTGTCAGTGGATGGCATTGAAACCATGGTATTAAAGAAGTTCATTTTAAATATGCTAGTAAATTCTTGTTCAAAAACAAGTGTGTTATATTTAAAAACATAGTATGTCTGGCTACAGTATGCCAGTTCCTTTGGTTTATAATCTTTTTTTTTTTAATCTAGCCTTGAATTTTTTTAAGCATGCCTACCAAATTCAAGCAATGGGATGAAGTAATTTTCTTCTTGCATTAATCTATGTTTTACTTTTTATTTTCACACATCAACTTTATCCTATTCAGAGTCACAAGGGAGGGAGATTAATCTGGCAGACAATAGCCATAAAGCACAGATCCAGTCCTTGATAGGATACCAGCCCATCACATATCATAGCCCATAAATGTATCAGCCCTTTGATTTGTACTCAGAATTTCTAACAATTTCATCAAATAGCACAGCATTAGCACTATTTCATAAATGTCTCAAAGGAAGACTGTACAGGATAGGGGTCGATGATTTGACATCTGCTGAACTGATACTATATCCTGATGCATGATACACTGAACCATAACAGTCTCTTTGCCAGATTATCCTGTATGAGAACTGAAATGGGTCTGCTAGGCTTTTTACAAGCAGACACAATGTCTATTGTTAGAAGAAGAAGTGAGCTAGTGTCTAACACCAACCTTTTCTCTTCTCTACAGCTAACTGGCAGCTGACAAATTATGGATGAGTGTACACCCAACATCAGATATGCACTTGTTCATTGCTTTTAAGCTGGCTACTTGGATGGTGGTATTAAAGGAAATGCCATTCAGTGATATATAAACCTCTGTTACATTTTGTTGGCTTTAATACCCTGATGCCAAGACTTTTTATACAGTTTGACCAAATACTGAGATACCTGCTGTTTGAGAAAGGCTAGACTAGCCAGATATATTTACCTAAGCATATAGGTCTAAGCATCATAAACCAAGAAAAGAAAAACACTGGAAACTTCATCCTATCCCTAACATAGAAAAGGTATGTCACTGATATGTCTAGTTTTGTAGACTCTCTTCTCCACATTCCTTAACCTTCTTTTTATTATCTAAGCAGCCTGTAACTTGTTTATTCTGTCTCAGCTGTACCTGACAGTAGGGAGCGAAGTAGTATCCCAATTCAAATTAGTTCACAAAATGTTCCAGAGCTTTGTAATTCCTTGTATAAAAATGCCTTTGTTTGTTCTATATGCGTAACTATGCCTCTCTTTACTATAAATATTCCTTTTAAGAATGTATTTATTTTATTTATTGTACATTTGTTGACCGGGCTAGTCTAGCTGGATATGTGTCCATTTTCAGTAGAGGCCCGGGGAGAAAATCTCCAAGATAAACTAAGTGAAAAACTTAAAAATCATTTTAACATAGGACTAGAAGAAGAATAAGACATATTAAGATATACATTGCAAATTACAAAATAAAACCTTGGAAGGATAAAAAGTAATAAGGTAACTATGTACCTGCATACATTATATATTATGCTTCTAGCAGGTTATAATGTAAAAATCAGAGAGGACAAAGGAAAGAGCTTTAGTGCTAGAAAATTATAACAAAACAGTGTGAAATGCAGGTAATTATACAATAAAGAAGGACAAGTGATGAAAGAGTAATTATGTAAAATGTGCAACTAGAGTAAAGAAGAAAGAAAATCTTCTGTAAAGAGAATTTATAGAGACAGAGGATAGTATGGCCAGAGAGAGAAACTTTGTGTAATAGTAAAGAACTTTGTTTACTAGAAAAGAAAATGTCTTTGTTCTTGAGTAGTATAAAAAGGTGGTATTTATAAGTTAAGAATATAAAATAGTACATATGTAGTGAATAATGGCAGAAACTTAGGTTGCATGCACTGGTATCCATATACCGTCTGCCTTTGATGACATAAGCATGTATATGCTCTGCTTAATCTGCTTCTCATTTGATGGCAGAATGGCACAGACTGTAAGGCCCTGTTTCATAAGTGTGACACATCCTGCTATCCCAACGTTGATTCTCCAAACATCTACTGGCATAACGTGTGGCCCAGCAAGTTACTTAAAAATAGGTTTATTCTGAAAGGAATTAATATTACTTTTTCTTAATCAGTTATTATTGTATAAATACATAAAATAAAAGTAAACACACTACTCTTCATAGACCATTTAGACAATTGTGTTGCTCATTGTACCAAGTAGCAATGACTTCATGAGAGGAACAGAGTATTTCTCATTT